>NC_138730.1:30111032-30378532 GCF_965113295.1 Leuciscus leuciscus
GAGTCGCAGTTGTGAGATTTTAAGTCACATTGGGAGAAATAGTAGTTGTAATTGTAAGTATAAAGAGAAAGAAATGTATGAAAAATAAATCTAGAGATACTGTCACATTGTAGAAATAAAGTTACCATTTTTAGATTAAACGTACAGTATGGAATTTTTCGCCACTAGGGGTCGCTAACTTATTAACAATAACAAAGGCGTAGTTTGATGACGCAACATTTGCTAAGAATTATGGATCTTGTCGTCAACGTCAAGCCGACCGATCTAATCTATGGATCTAATAATGTTTATGGATGACTGAATACATCGATGCTTTTATCATGACTGTGATATGAAGCAGTTCGGGATTGCTAAGAGACAACTGTCAGCTCCACACGCGACGCGATATGGACATTTCATTCTACTGAACTAACGTTACCTGCGAGTGCAGAATTACTACTCACAGTCACAGGTCAGTTTATTAGACAAATTAAACTTGTGAGGCAACGCAGCGTTGTTTCACTTGGTCTAACATTACACTATCACACTAAAACTGCATTTGAATGTGTTGAAATGTATGTGTTAGTTTGTCTGTATGAGACTAGCAGTAAGCTAGATCAACATTAGGATAACATACAGATCATATTCTAACATTTCATCATGTTGAGCTATATAACATTGATTAGTTTTATGTAAATGTGCTCACCTGTTTAATAAAGTACATGTAGAAGCGGTCGAAGTCTCGGACGTGGAGCTCTCGTTTATATACTGTCTATGGGAGCTCTAGGCATCTCGAAAACACCGCGCTGATATTGATTCTTGTTTTAGTTCTCCTTTTGTATCCAAAGTCTGCTTGCCATGGTTCATAATGTTTGAACGAAACAACAACAGCGTGCAAATAGACATTGCGAACTACCGTCAGTCGCTTTGGTTACTATCAGAGGGCTCTGGTTCATAGCTCTGGTTGCCATGGCAGCACGAGCGGAAACCAGGGACAACGCGGATATGACGCCATTGACGGCGACAAAACGGAAATAAAGAAACGGGACGTTTCTCGAATTAAATTACAAATTTCTCCTGGTTTGAAAGTTGTTGGAAACAGTCGGGATAATCTAAGTACACAACTAAAAAAATATATATAACATAGATATAGTGATTTTTGCTATTTTTAAAGCAAAAAAGTTACATATTGTGGCTTTAAAGTCACAATGGTGAGATATAAAGTCACACTGAGAGAAATAGTCATAATTTTGAGTGTAAAATTATATATATTGTCACATTGTGAGATACAAAGTTACATTTATGGGAAATTAAGTCAAAATTGTATTTCTCACAAATCAGAAACAAGCTTCCTGAATCTTTTACAGGATGGCTTTATTTGAGCAGAGTCGACTGATTATAAACCTGTCTCTGTTTAGTCTGTAATTAAACATTACAGAGAGCTATGGCTTGGGTGACAGCCTTGCAAATGAGGAGCTTGAATAGATCCCATCCTCTCGCTGTCACAGAGATTTAGATTTTACACAACATGCCATAACAAAGCCAGGATTATTCAACATATAATGTGTTAACTTTTACTGCTCCGTGCTAGCTGACAGGCTGAACAAGTTGCCCTGTTATGCTGTATGCACAGCTTAAAATGGCTGTTTTACATCGATGGACTAGAGTGTGTGCTTGTATTGTACGGGCACATGTAAAAGCTTACAGTTGTGAGGGAACATGAAGGCCTTTGCCTCTGCAATTAGACCAGTGGTGGTGTTGTGGCCTGCCCTGATGGCTTGGCCGTCTAAAACAACATGCTCCAATTAACACCCCCATAATGCGGCTGCCACAGACCCCTGCCCCTCCCTTGCCCCTTTAGAAGTGCAGAATCAAAGAGCCAGGAGGCGCCCTCGCCAAGGACGTAATTGGGCCGGCCTTTGACCTCCGTACCTTAAATCAGCCCGTTCGATTCCGCACAAACACTCCCCCGTGCTAACTAGCTCTCGCACTAAACCACTCATTAGACACAAATGCACCAACACTGCGCAAGACAGACACACACATACTACATGGCGAGGGTTCATCATCATCTGCTTTTTCATTTGTCCAAAATCAAATAGGATGCTGGGAATCAATAATCATATGTACTTTTTGGGGTTGTTATTTTTTATTTTTTAACACACAAGTTCGGGTAGATATGCTCCTATTAACGAGTCTTTTCCAGGACAATCGGCCATTAAAATGGGAATTGTGTGGCTGCCATGTGTACTGATTATCATTATATCATCCTATTCCCATGTGGTGGATTCTCCTCCGCTCAGAGGCCGGGCTGAGGAGTGGGGCAGAGAACACCGTATCATTAAATTCCAGGACACAGCAGGCACTTATTGAGACTCCCTTATTTGCATCGACAGGAAGTGTGAAAAATAAATAAATACATTTTGATTTCTGTGTTGCTTCCTGCATGTATCTGAGTTAAGAACAAATAGATAAAACTATGCAACTTACAGGCTTTATTTCCCACGTGAAAAGAACAAGCTTAATTTATTTCCTCACCATGCCTAGGAATGGCTCTTCATTTTATGAGAATGACTACCATAAAAAGGATGTAGGTTGGTCTCGGGGGAGGCTGTATGACACACGCGATCATCATTATGTGCTGGTGGAGAGCGCATTCATATCGCTGTCATTTACATAGAGTATGATTATTACATCATAGTACAACAAGCATGTGAAAATAAGGGAGTAATAAAATGGCTTCGGATGTTTTTTTAGTTGTTTTTTTTTACAGATCTCGCTTCTGATTGGTTAATTCTGAATAAAGTGTAGAGTGAAAATCTCAGAGGGGTGTCGCAACAGAGCCAAAGATCACTTAGCGCTGGTGTCCGCTGCCCAGGAACATGGAGAAGAGCCAGTTCCTGATCCCGCAGGGCCTGTACAGTAAGAGGGATTATTTATGGTGACATTTAATTTCCCTGCCTGTACATTTTTGCTGGGAAAGCAGTGAGATAGGGGACCGGTGACAGCATGGGGTTTTTGTGCCCAGCATGGTGGGACCCGAAAGAGGAGGAATTAGCAGAAATGAATTATTCCAAGGCCAGTGAAGTTATCCAAAGTGTAATCGAGCCACGGAGGCTTGGGGAAGCCGAGGGGGCCATGCAAAAGCTCTCCATCAAAAGACTGTGGCAGGTGCTTCACTGCGGCAGGCATGTTAATGAACAGAGCGGCCCTACTTTCGCCGGCCACTTCTTAGCACTGAAGTAGCTCTAGCTAGTGCACTCTTACGAAATTACCCTAAATGGGCTCACCCTCTCAGTATGAAGTATGAGCATGTATTAACCTCCTACAGGTCACACTTCTTCACCCCTATTCCCTACTCCAGTGCTCCACTTCACCAGTGAGGTCACCCGGATGGGTCACCGGAGTCAGAGTGATGGCCTCGGTGAACAAGGCTCCAAACAGTGGAAGCTCTTCTGCCTGCCATTCTCAGGCTAAAATTAACTAGCCCACTGTCACTTGAGTGTTCCTATGACATCCATTTTGCATGGAAGTTCTGATGAGACTTATGACCTGTTGTGGTTTGACATCAGAAATTGGAGCTGGTTGAAGTTGAAAGGGGCCAGGGGATTGTTGGCTTTATAGATTCTCTCTAATCCAAAGTCACCTGAAATCAAGTCAGTTCAGTCGACGGCCATGTTGGTAACACACCCCATGCAGCTATTTTCTGTGATACTGTAGGTATAGAAGTACAGATCCTCTCTACTTGGAGTAAGTTTACAATGTATGATTTTCTATCCACTATCATAGTAATGTTAGAGGAATGTTAACCTAAAGAGGAACTGTGGTCATTAATAGAATAAAATACTTTTGATTTATCCCTCTCTTTCTGTCTTGACTTTAGAAACTAGATGTAAATAGTAATTGTTCAATTTGGTAATTGTTAACTTACATATTTATTTATTTATGTTTTTTTTGTTGTTGTTTTTTTTTTACACCATAACATTCAAAAGTTTGGAGTCAGGAAGATTTTTTAAATGTTTTTGAAAGGAGCATCTTATGCTCACCAAGGCTGCATTTATTTGATCAAAAATACAGTAAAAACAGAAATATTGTGAAATGTAATTTCAATTTAAATAGCTGTTTTATGTTTTTATTATATTTTAAAATGTAATTTATTCCAGGATCATTTTCTGCAGTCATTACTTCAGTCTTCAGTGTCACATGATCCTTCAGAAATCACTTTAAGATGCTAAATTATGGCTTAAAGATTGGGTAGGTAGGAATTGTCTAAAAAACTTCTTTTCCAAATTTGTCTGAACTTTATTTATATATCAATACATAATTAAAATGTAAGTACTCTGAAAAAGAAAGTATAAAAATCGAGTGTCTGTAGACCTCTCACGACTGTTTTAAAGACAGCTCATTATTTCCATTCACTCCACCCCCTCCCTTCTGGGCTCCTTCCAAAGCCACGCCCCCAAAACACATGAACGCGCGACTCCGACCGCTGAGCTGGAAGACGCATTATTTACCTGAGACGAGCGGAGAGGAGCGCAGTGCATGCAGTGACATCATGTCAGAATCACATGTAATAAAGCCATCTCTCCCACACTTCTACCATCACTCACACACATCATCAACTCATCCCTCCACACTGGCACCTTCCCTACAGCATTCAAGCAGGCTCGGGTTACTCCACTGCTCAAAAAACCAACGCTAAACACATCATTGGTAGAGAATTACAGACCTATCTCTCTCCTACCATTCATTGCGAAGACACTTGAAAGAGCTGTCTTCAACCAACTAACATCCTTCTTGTCTCTAAACAACCAGCTGGATGTCAACCAATCTGGCTTCAAGAAAGGACATTCAACTGAGACTGCATTACTGTCAGTCACAGAAGCCCTACGGATCGCAAAAGCTGCTTCCAAATCTTCAGTCCTCATTCTCCTGGATCTGTCTGCTGCCTTCGACACGGTGAATCATCAGATCCTTCTGTCCACCCTCTCATCACTGGGCATCACAGGAACTTCACTCCACTGGTTTGAGTCCTATCTCACAGGTAGGTCCTTCAAGGTCGCATGGAGAGGCGAGGTATCCAGAGCACATCAGCTGACCACAGGGGTTCCCCAGGGTTCAGTTCTTGGTCCCCTCCTCTTCTCCATCTACACCACATCACTGGGACACATCATACAGGCACACGGTTTTTCCTACCACTGCTATGCTGATGACACACAGCTCTTCCTCTCCTTTCAACCAGATGATCCCACAGTAGCTGCACGGGTCTCAAGCTGTCTGGCGGACATCTCCACATGGATGAAGGAACACCACCTGCAGCTCAACCTGGCAAAGACTGAGCTTCTCGTCCTCCCTGCCAATCCGTCTCTACAGCACGACTTCACCATCCAGCTAGAGTCATCATTAATCACCCCATCAAGATCGGTCAGAAATCTTGGAGTAACGTTTGATGACCAGCTGACCTTCACAGATCACATTTCAAAGACAGCTCGATCATGCAGGTTTGCACTGCACAACATCAGGAAGATCAGGCCTTTCCTAACTGAGCATGCAACACAACTTATCGTCCAGGCCCTGGTCATCTCTAGGCTTGACTACTGCAATGCCCTTCTGGCTGGACTCCCAGCATGTGCGACCAAACCCCTACAGATGATCCAGAATGCTGCAGCTCGTCTTGTCTTCAACGAGCCCAAGAGGGCCCACGTCACTCCTCTGTTCATCTCTCTGCACTGGCTACCTCTAGCTGCTCGCATCAAGTTCAAGGCACTGACGCTTGCTTACAGAACTATCACAGGCTCAGCTCCCTCCTACTTTCACTCACTCCTACGAGTCTACATCCCTACCAGACACCTACGATCGGTCAACGAGCGACGTCTCGTGGTTCCATCACAGAAAGCCACAAAATCACTTTCCAGAACATTCTCATTTACAGTTCCATGCTGGTGGAACGCTCTCCCCACCCTCATCCGGAATGCAGAATCCCTGACAACATTCAAAAAACAGCTGAAAACCAATCTCTTCCGTGAGCACTTAACCTTATAGAAAAAAAAAAAAAAAAAATCCTTTCCCTTTGAAACATCACTTATCAGGCTTATGCTACTCTGAATAATACCTGAACTTCGTATTTTGAGCACTTCCTGCGTTGTTGTTGCTTTTGCCTCTTTATGATGACTCGCTGAACTTAGTCCTAATTTGTAAGTCGCTTTGGATAAGGGCGTCTGCTAAATGACTAAATGTAAATGTAATAAAAAATTACCATGCCATGAACACGCAGGCTAGTAAACATGCAGGGACACTGATGACGGCGGATAAACAGTTATCGCACATTCACTGGTAGGGACGAAACATCAACAATATGCTTTACATTGACTATGGCCTGCCCATACTTTGACTACAAACTTGGTCCTCAAATCATTACGTATTTTGCAATACATGTAATGTAACTTCATAACGTTGCACTCTTTCTATAAGTTATAAATAGCTAGCAAGATAATAATGGTAACGTTACAGTATCTAAGTAATTATTCTAGCGATGTGTAATGCTAAATAAGGTTTGCTAGTACATTATTTCAGCAACATGACAAGCCAGTGAATTAGCAGGTTTCTATTGTTGCTTTGCACAGTGCGTGACATTTTATCTGTATGTTATGCGGCTAGAGCTTTGACATTGAGTAAATGGGCTCCGACGGGCTTGTTTATCGTCATCGGTCTTTTTCCGTTTACCTGTCTTTGTTGCATGAGCTGGTGCCACTCGAGAAATTGGCAGTTTTGGTTGTTTGTCCGCCATTAGCACAGCTGCGCGGCACACCGGCTATCTTGATTTTGAACGACGGTACGCGCTGTGCGAGAGAGGGGGGTGATGATCAGCGCGTACACAAGCATGATTGACACTGCTAAGACACTCCTCCTGGCTCTGATTGGTTGTTTCTTACCGGGAGCGGTGTATTTCTGCAAATGGCAATAGGACCACTGGTAGGAGCCTGGGGAGCTTGATTTTTTCACACATTATCTGTCTCATATTCTACTGTCAGGACATAATGACAGTTTTAACAAATATGTAAAAAATAAATTTTTACAGAAGTTACCAACTGCAGCTTTAAGAAACATTTCTTATTATTATCATTGTTGAAATCAGCTGTATTGCTTAATATTTCTGTGGAAACCGTGATACATTTTATACATTTTTATTCCAGTTTTTAAATCCTTGTCCTGGATTAAACAAACACTTTCAAAACAGTGATTTGACTCTTTTAACTGTTTTGAAAGGCAAATCTTTATTGTCACTGAAGTTACTAGTCATTACAATTTCTCCTATATGAGTGGTCAGTCTCCTCCACCTTCTGATCTAATCTGCCTATATTAGCACATATCTTTTAGCTTCTATGTCTTCGAATTGAAAGATTGAAATGCCGAATATAAGTTCTCTTAAATGATTATGATGAGTAGGAGCAGGGCGGTGTTAACCGATTTCTGCCAGCATTTGTCAAAACAGTCTGATGGGCAGCCATTGCCATGTCAGCTTTACCTAAGACCAGTTAAAGCGTTACTCTCGGCAAAATGCAACCTAGGGTCTTTTTGTGAATCTACCCGAGGCAAACTTTCATTTAAAAGCGTAATTAGAATAGAAACGGCTCTTTTAAGTTTTAGGTTTTTGACTGACAAAATGCCGGTGGACGGAAACAACAACCGCTACAGTGAGTTGTTCAAAATCTTTCTTTTTAGTAAACTCTGTGTACACAAACAGTGTTCTCAATGCTCGAGTTCATGTGTAGAGCTGTCCCTGGTGATACTTCGAGCAATGTTTCATGTTGTGTCGAGCCTTCTTAGTGTTTTAAAAATAGCGATTTTGATGCTATCATAGTCATGCCCCTAGCACTCCCTTTCAAAAGGCAATATAACCGAAAACGAAAATACGGTCAAACTTAAAAGTGGCATTTCCATTCTAATTATGCTTTTAAACGAAAATGTTCCTCGGGTAGATTAACAAAAAGACCCTAGGTTGCGTTTTGGCGAGAGTTACGCTTTAGGTGCAAATCCACACACATCAGATTTCCTTTTACTCGAAACCTGACCTTCTCCTTTGGCCCACCACATTTCCTTTCTAACTTAGCCCTTCGTGCACCAGCTTTCCGCCAGAGTGATGCATGAATTTGAAAAGGGCACATCAGAGAAATATTCGTGGAAAGCGGCAGCCATATTCCCCTCATTAATGGAGCCATCATATCTATTTTTCGCCCCAGAACCAACTTAGCAGTGATTTTAATTTGACTTTTCCATTATTGTCTTATAGCCCTAGCCTTTATCTTTCCTCACTGACTTTCTCTTTAACCTTGAGTCGACCACCTGAGCCGCTAATGACTCGAGCTTGTTGAATAGGGAGAGAGGGGTGGAAAGGAGGACATGACACATGTACAAATTAAAAGAGAGGGAGAGAGAGAGGAAAAAGCTTTAAACAGGGTTCAATTGTCTTCTATCTTCAGATTCTGTCCTCTTAATCCTTATGCCCAAGCGCAAATGAATCTGGGAACATCACCTTATCAGGAATGCCTTTCAAATACCCCCTCATCGACTGTTTTGTGTACACACACACACACACACACACACACACACACACACAAACACACACACACACACACACACAAATAAATAAACAGATACCGCTAAATGCACACCCAGACACATACATATGCACGATTATTCCTTGTGCTGGTGGTGTATCTGGGCAGAGATTGATTTGCATAATGTGGCCAGTGCAGTTTGTGTGTAGAGTAGACAAGGTCAGGTCAACCGCCGACATTCCTGCCAGTGTTCATGTGACCCGTACTGTGATCTCTCCTCTTATTTTGCCTGCTATTATACGTTCAGTGAGAGAGTATGGCTTGCAACAGTGGAGTAGACCAGCGGTTTTCAGTGTGAGGCATGTGGGCATATATACAAAATGGGAAAGAAAAAGATAAATAATAAAAGATTATAATAAACAAATACAAATGTATCATACATATATATATATATATATATATATATATATATATATATATATATATATATACACACACACACACACACACACACACACACACACACACACACACACACACACACACACACACACACACAATTACCTCTGTGGATTCATATAAGTAATCTACATCTTTAAATTCTCAGTATGTGAATCTGCTGTTGTGTGGGTTTGAGACTATAGGAATCTGAGGAATGAATAACTGGGTTTGAAGAGCTTTTTGGCTGATTTTGAGTCATCAATTGCAATCATTTCAATAACCTGTCTAAAGGAAGTGCAATATGTGACAAAAGCACAGCAATGAAACCGGTACACCATATAACGGTGTCTTTTAAGGAAATTATTTCTTCATAATCTCCTCATAAAGAGATTATCAGGAACTCATTTTTTTATGGGGCAACTTGTAAAAATTTAGCACAGGTGACAAAACCACTCAAAATAGACATCATGGGGAAATTCCTCCAATCAATCTAGTGTTATAGACATCTTCTAAGAGTTTGTAATTTAGTTTAAAAAAAAATTGTCTTACCTTCTACACTTTACAAAATCGGAAGCACTTTTATTGAGTCACAGTTGGTGTGTGTGTGAATGTACGGGTGGGTGTGCGCCCTGTCTGTGTGGTGCAGTGACACAGCAGTAGCTGGTTAATTAGAATTGTGTCACTGAGTAAATGCGCTGTGACCTGGGCACCTCACACGCAATCAGTGCCACCCTCGACCCTTTCAGCCGCACCGGAGGAGACCCCTGACAGGCCTGCCAGTCTCCACTGGTGCTTGCGTTTGTGCTGTTGGGGGTGAAAGTCAGGGATGAAAAAGAGGGGGTGGGGTGAAGAGGCAGAGAAGAAGAGAGAGAGAGAGAGAACGGGCTCTTGTTAGCTATCTTCCTGGAGGGCCCTCATGATCTGCTTCTGGTGCTTCGGCCAGCTAGGTGTCGACATCCCACTCCTGAGCTATGGTAATGGGCCCTGGATGAACTCTTCAAGGGCCTTAAAAGCCTCTTGTTCAGGAGGCATTTTACTGTGGAGAGAGCAGGAGACGAGGCCCACTCGTGCCGCTGCAGTCCGCACAGGGAAGGGGTGAAGGGCATTCCCTGCAGCTTCACTCATCACTGCCTCCAGTTATTACTGCCCTCTTTCAGGTCCACAGGGTTGTTTTGAGTGCTTCAAACTGTTAGGTTTCCAGTTTAACTGTGGTTCTTGGGAGGAATATAGTTACTTCAGAAATGGCAAAAATGTTCTTGTGACCACAGGTCTTTTTGAGGTATTTTGACTTGTAGTTTTACAGATTTTGATACATCGTTCAAAACAAAAAACAAAATGCAAACTCCAGTAAGAGTTACTAGTGAATGCTTCGCTGGACCCATCAGAGCGTTATTGAATCAGCATATGACTCACTTCTTGAGCTTACCATTACTTCATATAAAATATCTTATTATATATATACTACCATTCAGAAGTAATGGGTTAATTTTTTTAAATAAATTAAGGCTTTTATTCAGCAAGGATGCATTCAATTGATCAAAAGTGACAGTAAAGACATTTATTAAAATATTTCTATTTCAAATAAATGCTGTTCTTTTGAACTCTCTATTAAAGAATCCTGAAAAGATTATCACAGCTACTGTCAACTGTTTTCAACATTGATTAAAATACATGTTTCTTGAACACCAAATCAACAAGCAAAAACGCACTATATTACATTCACTTACTTCACTAAAAAGTTTTTAGAATGTTGTTGTTATTATTATAAAAAATCTGCCTTACATGCAATTATATACAAATCAGTTGTTAATTTTAAACTTTTAATAATAATTTACAGCTGACATGGTTCCCGGTAGGCTATAGTTTACAGCATTAGTTACGAGAATGTTTTTCCTTGAGAAAAAAATTACATATGTACCTGATATACAGTATATCGAAATGAATCAACATTGAATCTAATCGTAGGCTTTTCAATTGAATCTGATCGAACTGTGAAATTTGTGTTAAAACTATAATTCTTACTCTAAGCTGAACTCAAAAGTTGCCAGCTCTGCTTCATCTAATGCTGCTTTGGCGACTCTTGAGTCTGTAATTTAGTCCTACGAGCAGAGAAATATGTGAATGTTGTGGTTTCTTTGCAACCCCACTGTGTTACTTCATCCGATTCCAGCTTTATCTTCTCCAACTGACTTCCCCCTCCTTTTCCCTCTATCTCACTCTCCTTCTCTCCATCTCTGCTCTTCTCAGTCTAGTGACACCACCTTGCCGACTAATTAGAATTCTGTCACTAAGTAAATGCATTGTGACCAGTGGGTGACAGCTGTGCCTCCCTGCCATTTGGTTTGGGATAGGAGAGAAAGAGAGAGAGAAAGAAAAAGAGAGAGAGAGACAGACAATCAGGCGCGTGGCAGGCTGGCGAAGGCAATGGCAGCCTCCCTTTTAGTGGGAGAGGTGCTGCTCTCGCCACTGACCTGACAGTCATTTAAATTACAGCCAGTGAAGGGGAGCCTAGCCAAGCACTGTGGAATAATGCACTGACTGACTGACTGACTGACTACTGTTTGCCCTGACAATGGCCCACACTCTCTTCCTTTTCAATTAAGAAAGAGAGTCGGGATGAGGGGAGAACGAGACCCGTGTCTCCCCCTGCTCAACCTTCACTCATCCTCAGAACAGCATGTCCCATCCTCCCTCGCTTCTGCCCCGGTCCCGTGTCTCCTCTCGTCTCTTGGCGTCGCTCCGCTGTTCTGCCTTGCTGTGTCTCTGTCTCTCTTCCACTCAGAGCAGGGAGTTGTTGATCCACTGATACACAAATGAGGGTTTGTCTGACAGGCGTATTACCTACAGACTGCTGCACGAACGCAGAGCCTGGATACAGCTTATTAGCTTACAGCAGGGAGCCGGGGTGTTGTCTTCTTGATGTTTTTGTCTTATTACTTGAGTCAACAGAAAAAGAAAAAAGAAATTGGGTGAAGACAAGAGGAAAAAGCAAACAAACATTTTATTGACAAGATTTTCATACATAATCTCAGTGGCATCCTCCAGCAGGTCTAGCCGATGTATTGTAAAAAGTAGCCAAGTCCGATTTGTGAACGAATTCTTCCCTGGCAACCGGTTCCTTTTGAAGATTCAGTCGAACGGATTAGCAAAACTCAACATTTGATGCAATCGATATAAAAAAAAATAATAATAAAAAAAATTGTTTTTATAATTGTAATAAAAATTATTTAATGAGCCATTTTTATAAATTATATGATTATTTTATTATGTAATATTATTGTTTTATTTTAATGTTATTTTAGATGATGATGGTGATTATTATTTATTTGTAATTATTTGTTGCTGTTTTTTTAAGTATTTTAATGATGGAGAATTTAGGGAATACTTTTGAGAGACTTAAATCAGTGAATACATTTTTTAACCAGTTCATTGAAACAAAGTGTTTGAACGAACAGATTTTCTAAAATGAATCAGACTTTCCACTGGTAAGAAGTCTTCTATGCGTGTTATTATTATTATTATTATTATAAAAAAATATATAACATAGGATGGTTTTTAGAGAATTTAGGGAACACAAATCAGTGAACTGTTTGAACAAACTGATTTGCTAAAATGAATCAGACTTCCCAATGCTAATAAGTGTTCTGTGTAATTTATTATTTTATTTTATCTTGAACAGTTTTTATATATGTTGTTATTTAAAGTATTTGAACACTGGAAAAAGTCGTACTGTGCATTCAACTTTACAAATAGATATCAGTGAAACAGGTTGGCTGCTGTAGTAATGAACTGGCTGAGCCTTGGAGGGTAGTTAGGACAAGGTTGTTTGTGTCTGATCTGGGTTGTCTCCATGGGTCTCGCTGCTGCTGTAGGCCTTGGTCATTATTCAGAGCTGCCGGGTGTAGAGCTCACCCTAATGCCGGCTGATTGGCCCAGTGGTAGTCTGTGCCAGGGCTTGGCATGGCTGACAGCTTGCGACATGGCAGTGGATTACGGAGTGTCAGTGGCTGGCTGCCATGCAGATGTCCCTACTAAAACCTGTCATTAGGATGGAGGGGCTTACAGAGTCTGGGGGATACCGTCTTCGTCGGCTCGCAGAGAGAAAGAGATTGAGTTTCCTCTAAGGATGCACAATATAACGGTGAACATATTGGTACTGGACATAATTAACAGGTTTTATATGATCATTATTGGTCCAATTGGGCTGATATTGGGAGCAGATAGTACCTTAATTCGTTCATTCGTTCATTCATTCATTCATTCATTCATTCATTCAGTCACTCATTCAGTCATTCATTCAGTCAGTCAGTCATTCATTCATTCATTCATTCATTCATTCATTCATTCATTCATTAAAGGATAATTCCGGTATTTAACACCTTGAGTCTATTTTGTAGTTTGTTATGGATGAACTAGAGTGGTGGACACAGAAATTTTGATGATGGGTCCTGTCTCGACTTTTTGACTCTTTTAGAATCGCCTTTGACCGCTTCAGAGTGGCTGTCTATGGGCATGCACAAACATGTCCTTAAAACAACCCTTAAAGGGATAGTTCACTTTGAAATTAAATTTTGGTATGTTTTTGCTTACCTCAAGGGCATCCAAGATGTAGGTGTCTTTGTTTCCGCAGTAGTTTCAATTTTGATATTTTTAGGTCAAACCGTTCTTGTCTGTCAGTCATATAATGCAGGTCTATGGTCACCACCTCAAAGAGCATGCACAGAGAAGTCCAAATGAAACAATTCCCCATCGTAAGTATCCCTTTAACGTTCGTTTTCAAAACTGTGCAACTCACCGAGTGGTTAGTGGTGTTCGTTGATGATTAAAAACAAGTAGCGTAGCGAAATACAGTTTCTGTCGTGTTTTATTTGTCATTTTGTGAAATCCCATTGATTTCTGTTGGAGGACTCATTGCTCGTTGATATTACTGCGCTACCGGAAACGGGAAAGGGGGCTGTATACATTTGGTTGTAGTCTTTTTGCTCAGTTCTCCGCATAGACTGTAAAAAATATGGACAAAGCGTCTGTGACGTCACCCATAGACTTTCTGAAGAACGGGTTTGAAGCCGTTTATGGGGGGGTATGGGCGGCGCCATCTTGGAAAATCTTGGGAAACCCTAACCCCGCCCACCTTCTGACGCAGCGCGCGTCACTCAGCTCGCTCTGCTACTCCGGTTATTTCTGTGTATATTTTAGGCAACGAAATATGTTATAAAACACCATACTAACTCTTTTCGTTTTCATTTAAAGAAATCTTAAACATTATAGCCACACAAATGTGGTTCAGGCAACGCGTATTGATTATATTCACTGCACATAACCTGTGCCTATTTATAACAAAACGAAATATAAAACACAAACCTGCCTCTTTTCGTTTTAAATATAATATAAAAATATTAAACATTTTAATATGGTCCAGGCAATATGTGCATTTGTACTAAACAACAGATGTTGCAGTAACAACATTACAGATCATCTTCGTTGTATTAAAATTTAAAATGACAAAACTCAACCCAGTCTCTTTTTGTTGAATTTCAGTTTTATCAATATTAGCTATTATAAAAGTATAAGTAAAAGGTAAAGTTACAATAAGCTATACAAATAAAGCAAACAATTCAGTCAAACATAAAAAGTCATGCGCTCGATCTAGTCTAACCATACAACGGTACAAGTTAAATATAGCTTATAAAGTTATGAAACTTCCCCTCAGCCAAAACGATTGCCCACGAGACCAAAAATCGCCCGTTAGATATAGACAAGACGAATTATATCTCATGTTTAACCACTACAGAGACGCCAGAGTCAGCGGCAAACCTCAAAACGTCTAGCCGATGAAAGGCTGCTCCAGGCGGGGTACATCGCGCCGAGCGCCCGGTCATCGCTGGATCTCACAACTGGATACAATTTTCATAAATCTTTATAAATAAACCACAGATTTGAGCTTTAAACAACTACATTCTCGCCTGAAAAACTCTTAAAACTACATTTCATGATACAGAAACAGTAGTATTATATGTCAACTGTATTAAAAAATGGCGCTTCTTATGTTGTCATTCTGCCTTTCAGCTGTCAATCAAGCTGTCAATCAAAGTTAACCACGCCCTTATTGTCATACATTTTATATCTAAATACTATCTAAACTAACGAGTTAGAAAAAAATTCACTACCCTCGCCGTTGTCAGGCACTCGGAACCTATCGAAAAATCCAATAAAAGTCCATGGGACCAACCTGTAAAAACATGATTTTATGCTGTGAAAACGGACATTTTAACATGGGGGCTATGGACATTTGCTCCCTTTTGGGACCTTCCCCTAGCGGATTTTCGATGTATTGCAGTTTTTCGCACTTCCGGGTAGGCTTCATTTTTCAGATCAGAATGTTGCCCCTTGGTTCTCCGTCTCTCAGAAGGCTAGCGTGAGCAGAGTAACTGTGCTCTATGCGCTAGACACCGAGTTCCGCACAGCGTCCTTGTGCGGCAAAGTGGTTGTCGCCATCAAGTGGTCCGGAGTGTGCTAAACGACATGTTTGTGCATGCCCATAGACAGCCACTCTGAAGCGGTCAAAGGTGATTCTAAAAGAGTCAAAAAGTCGAGACAGGACCCATCGTCAAAATTTCTGTGTCCACCACTCTAGTTCATCCATAACAAACTACAAAATAGACTCAAGGTGTTAAATACCGGAATTATCCTTTAATTCATTCATTAATTTGCATATTCATTAATTTGCACATTCATTCATTTGCAGTTTAACTTAAATTTGATCGATTCCTGATAATTTGAAAATGTTAAATCACACATTAAATTTGATTGATTCCTGGTTTTACTCATAAATAATGTGAACAATATTTTTTAAGAACAGGAAAAAAGTATAGATTTATAATATTGGGTATAACAGTCAAATAAATATTGCTACAAACGCAATATACTCGCTGTTTTTTGGTGGTTCATTTTTTTAAATCTGTCTCTATTAGTGTGTGTAATGATCTCACACTCTTGAGTGTGTCATACATGTTTAAGAGTGATGTGTTGACCCACGAGGGGAAACCGTGTGAGATAAGAGATGAACAGGAGTGAACGTGAGTGACAAACAGTGGGCGCTCGTCCCTCTGAAATATTCATGGCTATTTCAGGGGAGAGGGGAGTTAATTTAGGCCTCTTGGTACGCTGGGGGTAATTAAAAGAGATGATCAATAGTCTGCCCTCCCACCACCCCTTGTGTCTGATAACAACTCTCTCCCAAACAAAGGACGGAAGAGATGCGAGGACACACAAGTAAGAGGCAAACAAACAAAAGGGGAGCTAAATGGGAAAGCAAAGAACAACTTAGCAAATGTATTTTTTATGTGATGATTAGATGTGCATTGAATTGTTCATTACTTAAACACATACATTATAATATCCACTAGAAATGCTTTACTGAACTTTTTAATGAGGATACAATGTTGCACAGATGGGACGTACAAGGAGGCACATGTGGTTGCTTTGTTTTAGCACCTGATTCAGTTTGCATGGCAGTTTTCTTGATCTTGGAAATCTGTTTTGAGCTTTTTTTTTTACTCAGCTGAACCCCTTTGACCTAAAATATTGACTTGAAGTAGCTACCCCCTAAAGGTGCATTTACACTACCAGCGACAAAGCGACAAGACCCCATTAATTTCAATGGGGAGCGGGCGATTTCCGGTGACACGACAGACCGTGACCGTTGGCGACCGGATGGGGCGTGTCCAGCGACGTGACAAAGTTGAGATAATTCAACTTCATGCAAATGAAGAGCAACTTTCGGGAGCGACAATCAATAGGAGTGAAGTCAGTGGAGCGCACGCGCATGTCACTCTTCAGTGCTGAGTCCGACCGAGGCAAGATGAATGAGAAGCTAATTTTAGCAGTCAGAAACTGTCCTGTAATTTATGATATGTCTCAGTGTACAAAGGCTGACTCCGAGCCTGAATTGTTTTGTGAACCCAGATAGACCGGTATTTGCCCTTTTGCTGCAGTTAAATATCCGCGAAGAGCACTCGCTGTTTCTCGTTCATCATTATTATTTTGCATTATATGTACTGATTCCATTTGTTTAGACTTTTCCTTCCAAAATTTTTGTTTGTAGCGGCAAGAAAACTGATTTGTTGTCTACAACATGGGATAACATCCGTGAATGTCACTCACAAACATTACTAGGCAACCAGTGAATGCACCTTAAAGGGATACTTCAGGATTTAGCATTAAGCTTTGTATTAGTAGAAAACCTGTAGTATTTTCTAATTACCGTGCTTTCCACCCTCATATCCCCCTGAGAAGAGAGATTGATGTATTTTTTGACTGGAAAAAATGCTCCGATGACGCAAAAATTGTCATTTTGCCTCATCGGAGGATTTTTTGGCCAGAGGCTAAAGACTACAGCCAGTAGTAGGGGCTGTCCCGCATGTTTTCAACCCGCCCATAGAGGGTGGGATCTCACTCACAGAATGTACACATAGTGTCAGCCATCTTTTTTTGGAAGCTAAACTAGCAGGCTCTTGTTCTGTGGTGAAAGCTAGTAGGAGAAAGCTGAGTAGTAGGGGTTACCATCCTCTTTTTTCCTGACATGTCCGGCCGTCGAGATCGTCCAAAATGTCCGGCTTTTGCTTTCTGCAGTCGCCATTCATTGTTTACATGCACACCTTTTGTTTCAACCTAACTGAATTCATTCCGATTGGTGAATCTGAATGTAGTGTTTACATGAACGCTAAACAAGTGATCAGTTGATGTGCGTTTTAACATTGCTAAGAAAATTCCCGCTCCTCCGTGAGAGATACGAGACCGGTGCGTCTCAGTAATCACGCCAACGGCCTCGCGCTGTTCTCTCGCGCCCCTCAGTCTCGTCCTGCTCTCCACAGTAAACATAATGAATGGCAACTGTAGAACGCAAAAGCCGAATCCCGGACATTTTGGGCTATCTCGAAATCCCAGGCAGACTCGTCACGGAGACTCACTAGTAGCCTAGCCTTGTTGTTTTAAACTGCGCTCTCTTACCAGTAGGCGTGGCTTGGGAGTGGCCTCCTAGGGCAGTGAAGCAAGTGCATTCTGGGAGTTGTTGTCTTTCATCCACATAAGCCAAAAATACATTTTCTGACTTTTATCAGTCTAGAAAGCTAAAAAAATAAAAAAATAATCACATTTCTTCTACAAAAATGACCCATTTTAAATACACATTCATCTTTCCAGAGGTGAAGTATCCCTTTAAGTTGGTAAAATTTCAATAATTTATCAACACATTTACATGTTCCTCATAGTTCTCTGATGTTGTTTAATGGTCTCATGACATGCAGGTAAATTTAGCAAATTTTGATTTGGTTTTATTAGATGATTATTTTAATTTTACATTTGTATGATTTAGTCAACTAGCTTTTGATCAACTCACACACCACCTGTACTTCATGATCCCCCATGGATTCGCAAACCCTGCTTTGTAGGTACTGTACAACACTGCAATCTAAGCACCTGAATTGGCTTTTCTTAAATGCAAAAAGTGCACATGACTATACTGTGTGTGGACTACCATTAAAAAGTTAAAAATTTTTATATTTTTATTCAGCAAGGAAGGACACATTAAATCACAATTTGCTAGTCCACACGTCCTTTCTTCAGATATTAACTCTCCAGGATAGATTACAAAACAGAAAGCAAATAATCACACACTCACACAAAACAAACATATATTAATGCTGTCATGTATATATTTATAGATGGATCAATACCAGCTCAAATCCAACCCCCAATACACCAAAGATGCACTCCGTGTCTGGTATTAATCACTATTCATAAGTTTCTTAATGCTTAGGCCTTGTGGAGAAGATGTTTATTTTTTTGCATCTAAATCTTTATATTCAGACTGTTCTTAATCACTTAAACACATCTGATCCTCTGCGATGGGCTGGAGAAATTGAGTTCTAAGTGGGAGTGAGAGCAAGTATGCCGTTCTGTAAACTGGACTCCATCATCAATATTGTAGAGGAATCTATAGCACGGGAATAGCTAACTAATTAGAGTTGGCTTTAAATAATTTATCTCCTTAACTTTTATTGATTTGTCAGGTCTGTGGTAGGAGTTGAGCTGTAAAATTGACTACCCTCAAACAGACATGGCCGTCTGTGGCTTTACGGGCACCGATCTCTCTCCCTATGTCTGTCTCACCATCTATCTTACATGCATCAACAAACCCTGCGCACAGATTATACACCTGTATCGCTGGCTGATTATTATACTGTGGTTCAAGGTTCCTTTTACAATACACTATGGTTTCGAAACTGCCGTAAAATGAGCATTTATATTATGCTATATGAATGTAAACTGTGTGTTTTGGGGAGCTTGTGCGTTGGGCTTTCAGTTAGCGCTGAGCATCAAAGATCATCAGTTATGAACGCATGCCAATAATTCTCTCTGGTGTGAGCAATTGACCGAATAATTTGATATTTGGTTTAAAGGAAATTGTTAAATTGTTTAATTGTGGCTGAATTATTTGCAGATGAGTTGAAGTCAGTCAACCAGCTGTGCGAGGTTTAGCTCAGTTAGCAGGCAGACAGGCTAATGAAGGCCAAGTCAAGAGAAAAGGAGGTTTTGGGGTTTTTTGTTTGGTAAGACTTGTTTTAGGTTGCATTAATTATTTTGGTAGTCATATTTATCTACATGGATGAGATGTCAAGAAATAATGAACCAATGCTTACAGATAGGCCATGGCTCCAACTGAATTTTTTTTTTTTATGATTTAATTTTAAAATAAAATAAACTTTCATATATAAAAACTTTTTTCATTTAATGCATTAATAAAAAAATAAAAAAAAATATACAGTAAAACAGTAATCTATGAAATAATATTACAAAATTAAAATAACTGTCTTCTGTTTGAATATATTTTAAAATGTCAAGTCAAGTCATCTTCATTTATATAGCGCTTTTAACAATGTAGATTGTTCCAAAGCAGCTTTACAGTGATAATAGGAAATTAAAGTAACAGAGATTGTTTTGTGTTTATAGCATCTCTAGAATAAAGTTATTGTCCAGCTAAAGTTAGTTTGATTGATTCACTTCCGTCGCAACGATCATTAGTTATTGACTTAGGGGCCGCTAACACGACACCGTTTTAACGGTGTAAATGTTATTTATTTAAATGTAATTTGTAATGGCAAAGCGGAATTTTTAGCACCTATTACACCTGTTACTACTACAGAATTATAAATCATTCTGATATGTTGATTTGGTGCGCAAGCAACATTTCTTATTGTTATGTTAAAAACAATTGTGCTGCTTAGAATTTTTTGTAGAAACTGCTTCTTTGAATAAAATGTTATTCAAATAAAAATAACAGCATTTATTTGAAATATTGTAAATCTTTTGTAACATTATAAATGTCATTTACTGGCCCTTTTGATCAATGTAACGCATCCTTGCTGAATAAAAGTATTAATTTATTTACTGACCCCAAACTTTTGAAGAGACAAGAAAAGGGACACAAATTGACTCTTTGTTGAAAGCAGCCAGTTCTCTCCTGATGAGATACCATCCCACATTTTAAAACAATAGAAAAATCACACTTCTAAAATTCTGTGACGGAGACTTGAGCATGTGTGGCCTCTCCAGATGGCGTGTGCTGAGAGCGGCCATCGATGTTGTTTTGGGAAATGTTCCTGTGATGCGTTCAATATGTGTACATTTCCAGTGATATTGAATGGTGCAGCTGTCTGGCCTGGCCTGGTATGGTGTGGAATAAGAATGGCCTGACCTATGGCACTTCAAATGAAATTGCTTCACAATGAGTGCTGGCCTACATTGATTATACCCTTAGTGTTTACTGCCACACTGGCCACTCTGGCTTTAAACAAGTGGAAGTGCTGTCTGTCTGTAGACTGGGCCACTGATAGGCCCCTGTTATGATGGCCACACAAACTGAGCAGTTGACATTACATCACAGTATTGACGTGCTATGTTTTATACACACACATATATATATATATATATATATATATATATATATATATGTGTGTATATGTATGTGTGTTTGCCATTTTTGAGCTCAGCATTTGTACTTTCTTTTAATCAGCATATCACGTAGCCTTAAGCAATTGACTTCTGTACTTTTTACTAAGTCTATTCCCATCTTTTTTTGTGTCATGTAAATTTCCAGTTTAAATATTAAAAAATTACCTGTAACCACAACACCTCTGTGATCCCATGCTGAAAAAATAATACAATAACTCCAAAAAGAATCAAAAACAGACAAGCTACAACAAAATAATTTCAGCAGAGGTCCATGTCAATCACGCGTGATGGAAACACTGCACTTTATGTTATTTTTCAAGAGACCGTGGTCAGAGTCCAATGAGCCCATATTAGTGTCGCTGTGGCGGATGGAGGCGAGTGTGACTGCAGTGATTGTGTATCACTATGCCTCTCTCTCTCTCTCTCTCTCTCTCTGTCTCTCTCTCTCTTTGCTCTCTCTGGCTGTCAGCTGACTTGGGGCCGACAGACACAATGGATGTGTTGGGGGCAGCCAGGCTGAAGAGATGCTAAGAAAAGCTGATAAATGGCAGCTTGAACCTCTCCAGCTGCACCCATGCTGCACTTCGGTTCACAGCAGGAGAACACGCCAGCCTGAACGGACACCCTGTCGCTTTAGCTTAGCAGAGAGAGAGAGAGAAAAAGAGAGAGAGAGCCATGTGTTTCTCAGCTCCACGCTGACACCCGCCATTTACACCCACACATGCAAGAATGCACACAGTACACACGTACACACATCACTCCACATCACATAGTCTGTTGTCTGTCTGATCCTCACCAAAGCTGTAGCTCAATAAAAGGGGACTTATTGAATTTAGCTCTACATAATCAGTCTCGTCAAAGCCAGGTGTAAATCAAGGAGACATATTATTTTGACTTGTTTTTGTGCGTCTTGGATAGATTATCTGAATTGATCTGAAACAACAAGTGAAAACTGTTTTATTTCATATGACTTTATTTCAAAATATGTCTAGATTTATGTAGAAAAAAGTCAAAATCCGGCACTAGGGGGTTTACCATACATTTACCATATTACTGTATTAGTATCATTCTGATTTCTAAGGGCTGGTCAGAACTTATGAGATTTTTTTTAATAGTATTATTTAATTCTCACTAAAATAAACTAATACTACTAATACTATCTGGAAATGTTTTATTCTGCAGCCCTAGTTTTTAGGATTAAGAAATAATACCTCAAATGTGCATCACATTTTTAGTGTTCATCTGTCCTGTCTTGCGGCACATGTTAAATATGTCTACATTGTTGGTTCTTTTCAGAGTTTTTCATCACCATTGTCTCAATTAGCTTGCTCACTATTCTCTGTAAAACTGGTTTGCAATAATATTTATGGTATAAAACTTTATTCAAAGCAAATATATTTCAGATATTATTTTAATAATTTACCTCAGCTTACATTTTATATTTACACTTACATTTATAAAGTCCAATTATTTTATTTAGAAACAAAATTAAGTTATAATGCTTTATATTATGTTGAAAATATTGCAAGGTAATCATCCTATATGGTCCTTGCCATAAAAAAAGTGAAAACCTCCAACCTAAACCTTTTTTTCTCCAGTAAAAGTGTTTATCGATGGTACATTATATGGTCCATACACTTGTTAGACCATGCCGATATCCTGTCGACTATGCCAAAATGTTAGATCGGATAGATCTCCACGTCAGAAATATCAGATATATTAGATCCGACCCTGGACGCCAAATCCCTGCTAGATGATATAAGTCTTCTATCAGCCTTAGAGTTTGACTGAGAAAGCCAGGGAAGAGCAGAAGAAGACGAAGTGATGATAATTTATTGAATAATTTATGACAGTTTATTGAATAATCTTAGTTGCCTATGTTTCAATGATCTGACTCCTGAGCTACATAAATGACTAATGTTTATAAATGATTAAATTAAATAAGAAAATAAAACACAACACATATGTATATTTGCTCAATTAAAGTAACACACACACACACACACACACACACACACACACACACACACACACACACACACACACACACACACACTGAGTTACTACTGAGAATCCTTGGATCCTTAACACTCTAAAAACACTTACTTAAGTTGACAATGTAGCCTGAATGACATTGGATCAAAAGGTTTGACCCAAACAACATTTTCTGTGTAAACTCATTTTAACATTTTCTACTGAGTGCACATTCAAATTATAAACACTAGCTAAAAAAACATGCGTTACACCTGTTATTTTTGCATAATTGATCTGTTGGTAATCAAAGTGCTCCATGTTGAGTCAAGCCCCACATGCACAGATAAAGAGTAAAGATGGGCTCTTAATATTTCCCACACATCTTCGGGGTTTGATCCCTGCCCGACAATAATTAGCATGTCATCTGTAATCACAACAGACAGTGGCATACAAGAGACATGCTCTGCCAATGTGACAGCATGACAAATAAACACAATAAAAGCTGATCGAGCATCAGATACATCAGAAGAGATTTAATGCCAGTGCGGTGAAAACAGGAAGTCCACATATGGCCATAAAAAAATAAAAAAACACATATCCATAGACGAGTAGTAAAGAGGAGCAGTGAGTGTAGTGCCAGTCGCATGAAGAATGAAGTCACCTGGCTTTCCCCAAGCTTTGAAGGTCAAGGAGAAGCTCCTGCATATTCATGGCTCGGATCGGCGCAGGATCGATGGGTTTTAATTGTTTTTTCCTGGCCAGGGAAGGAAGTGCCAGCAGCCATCGATCGCCTGGAGACGAGGCCACTTACATGTCAGCCGTGCATGGGGGCCGTCGCCCAGCTGCATGGCAGACAAGAGGGAAATGTGACAAGACACCGTGACGGCATGAAACAGAACAGCCATGTTTGCTTGTAAGGCTCTCTCTCTCTCTCTGTGTGTGTGTGTGTGTGTGTGTGTGTGTGTGTGTGTGTGTGTGTGTGTGTGTGTGTGTGTGTGTGTGTGTGTGTGTGTGTGTGTGTGTGTGTGTAAATGTGCTCACCACCCTAATCTGGTGTCATAAAGGTGATGGAGGAGAGAGGCAGGATGGGTGCATTATGGAGTGTGTCTGGTTCATTATGTGGTATGTGTGTGTGACAGTGTATTATCTTACTTACTTTTTCAGTAGGCCCAATGCTCCCAATGCTTGGGTTGTAAGCTTCTCCAAACTTCTAGACTCACGGAAAAGGGAAGGAGTCAAGTGTTCTGTAAATGGTGAGCATTAACAGATAATTGGAGCAATTTATCAGCTTACTGACTACAGTAACACAGAATTATTCAGTCATAATTTATAATGAACATATTTTTATTTATTTATTATTAGGGTTATGTCAGATACTTCACCGACAAATTTGTTGTTTGCTTTTTTGTGTATTAAATCGTGTATTATAAATATGTTTTTTTCAATGTTTATAATTATATAAATATTTTTAAAAATCTATTATGTATCTATATACATATCATTTTATAAACAAGTATTAATGACTATATCTCAGATTTTTATATAATCAAATATTAAAATAAAATGATAAATATTCATTATATTTATATTATGAATACAATATACAAATACAGAATACAAAACTTTGCAGTAGTGAACATAACGCACAGCAGTTTATAAGGAGAGATCCTTGTGTAGATGTGAGGAGAAATTGAAGGCAGAGGCATTATTCAGCTGTGGGTCTTGTAGGGGCATGGCTATTTGGCGTGAAGTAACACCTGCAATCTGTAGAACACTGCTCTCATTTTGTCAGGGTAAAGGTTGGCTATAAGCTTACAGTACATCAATCTGGTGCCAGACCACGGCCTAGTCTCAATCAGGTCCAGGTGAGAAGGGAAATGCAATGTTTCGTTTGCTGTCGGAGGTCGTAGAGAACTGTACTGAAGTAAAAACCAAAGTACATGGTACGTGTTGCTGCTTATACTTTATGTGATGTTTGATTTTAGACATTTCTTTCTATGTGTTACTTCCTTAGGACTTTTGTATACTTGCGTTCTTTTAATATTCCGCAAAATATTCTCCACTCATGCTGTTACGTTTATATTTTGCAATGGTAATTTAACAGACACTTTTATCCAAAGCAGCTTACAAATGAGGATCGTCACAATCAATTTATCATAAGAGTCATTCATTTTATTTTTTATTATTTAAGTTTATTATTTTATTTATTTTAGCTGAGCCAAAGCTACACTGTCAGACCACTTAAACAAACTGATCAATGTTTTGTTAGACCTGTGTTGTTCGCACATTACAGGAGGTAAACCTACTAATTATTTACTTATATTTTTGCAGTTCTGTGCAGATATTACTTAAGCTTACAGTTGTACTATAAACCAATTGAGTACTGAAATATTTCCACTCCACACTATAAATAGTATAAGGGCAGTAAGGTTACGAGTTAGTTAAGTGGTCCAGCTGTAACTCCTCAGTTGGTTTTTGAAGATTACAGTGAGAGATCTTCTGTCCTAAAATGTTAAAATTACACATTGACTTTAAATTTTCAAAAGCAGTTGTTCTGAGGAAATGACCTTTTTGTAGTACATCCCTATTTGATAATGCCATTCTCATTGCTTCTGTCTCTCTCTCTCTCTCTTGTTCTTCATCTCACCATCGGCTCCCACAACCCCGCGAAAGTGATAATCAGCACTTACTGAAGCAAGGCAGAGAAACATTAAAGTCAAGAGAGGAGCAGGAGATTGCTGGAACTACTGAGGAATAACACACCAGGCCGTGGTTCTGCTGTCAAATCACAGCAGATTTTCACTAATAGATTCTCCCCCAGACACTCAATACCGTTCAAAGGCGATCCTTCTTTATCCCAAAGCATCAAATATTTAAACACTCGTATTAGTGCTGGTGACATCTCCTCAACCTGGAGCTTATGGCACCAATCTCTTTAGCACCTTTTCTCGCTCGCTCTCTCTTTTTCTCCTTTCCATTCCCCTTATGATATCCACAATGTTATCTCCAGCAGCCTCCATATATCCTTCTTATCATTTTATATTTGCAATACTTAAATCGTTTCTCCCCCCACCTTCCTCCTCTTTCCTTTTTTTTGGGGGGGTGTCCTTTTTTCCCCCTACCTTCTTCTTTCTTTTCATTCTTTTTGTCAGCGACTGGGCCTTTCAATTTTGGAGACGAGGCTTACAGATTGCCAGGGAAAAAGAGAGCCGGCGGGAGAAGGGAGGGCGACGGAGAGAGAGAAAAGCCAGGGCGACAGCGCCGCGCTTGACTGATGCCTTTCAAGAGGGGCAGTCTAGCTTGTCAAATCGCTGGCTGCGGGAAAAAAAAATGAATTGGCATATCTATTCGGCTTACCGCGAGATGTCATGCAACACAGTTTCATATTCCTCGATAAGACGCAATAAAGCAATTGTCAGAGAGAGTGTCGGTGAGAGCGCCTCTTTTTTAACACTCATATTCTGTTTGCTTGCACAGGGAAAGGGGTAGGATGAGAAGAATCGACCAGAGGTGGAAGAAAAAGTGCTAGCGGTGGGCTTACTGTGACACTTCTGTGTGTGTGTGTGTGTGTGTGTTTAGATGTGAGGGTCCAGTGGGGACAGAATGCTCTCTTTTGTTAGCTTTGATGAATTTTTGAAGTGCTATGTAGATGCCGACAGTTTGAGACTTTTTACGCCTGGCAGGATCCCTGCGGTAGGGGAGGGGACATTGGTAATGGACACAGCCACCTCTGTGGCCTGGGGAAAAGATGGCTTCGGTTGATAAAAAGGGTTAGTTGTCAATATGACGACCATCTCAATCTCATCCTTGTGGTAACGACTAGCCAACTAACTACCTAATACAATTTTATCCAATTGATCCTTTAAGTATGTAGACCTTTGCTTGATTTCATATCCAGGAAGGCACACCGTAGTCATCTTTTGATGATCCGACCCGTCCCGGCGCTCCGGAGGAATCCCTCTTTCAAACACGAGTCACGAAGACTGTTTTCCCCAGCTGCTGATTTGACAGCGCTCGCCTGACATCTTCTTGGTTGCGTTCACCTGAAACAAGTTGGACAAACTTTCGCTATTTACATGTGTCCGGATTTGGACACCTAGCGTCCTCTTTGGCACATATTGCAATAACAAAACACATATTTACATGTAGGGATGAGAGGGAATGATAATGCCTGGCTGTACCCGTCGGCTGCCCGGCTCGTCTGGATTCCTATGCCATGCGAGGGTGTCAGGAGCTGCCACGCGGTGAAGGCCTGTGTGTCTTTTCCCCCAGGGGGATGGCTTGTTTTCTCCCAGATTGGGGGAAGAGGTGGCAGGCCTTCTGCATTCTGACTGGGCGTCTCTGCCAACAGGGCATAATGCTCATCATGGCCCCGCCACGTCACTCACAACTAATAATGAGTCTCTCTCCCTCTCGATCTCTCGTCATGCTCATCTCCCCTTGACACTCTTCCGCTTGCCTAATTTGTATGCCGTTTCTATCTTTGCCATCCTTCTTCACTGTTAGCCTCTTCTTCTCTGTCTCCATCAGAGTTTTTTCTCGTCCTTTCTCACCAAAAAACTATTTTCCTGCTGCTTCCCTCTCTGTCTCTTTGTTGCTGCACCATTAGTTTAGTGTCCAGCCAAGTGTGACAGGCTGCAGTAATGCTGCTCTCGCATGTGTATGTGTGTGTGTGGAGGGGAGCTTTTCCATTAGCACGTCTAATGTTCTGACAAGCTGGCACAGCCTCCCAAAACATTCATACACTGATCGTTGTCCCCCCAAATCACATGGCGCAGACCGCGAGCCAGGGAAATGGCGGCATAATCAGCCCGGTCCATGCGCTGTCACTTCTGACTCCGGTACGCCGGCCGTGTCCCTGATGGGCCGCTGCATGCCGCCAGACACGCCGTGCTCCCCGCTCACTTTTATTGCTCACTGTTGGGGAATGGCCAGTTTATGATGGATTGGCCATTTTGACCAGACTGTGAAAGACTGAGCCATGAGTGTCTATTCGTCATAAGCATCACCTCTCTTCGTCTTCTCGGCTTTCGTCCGCTGTTTAAATGCCACAGAAACCCTTACATGATATCAGGCAGTGCTGGGGATTTTACATTATTGATACTATTAAAAACTAACTGCATTACATCATCAACTAGGCACACGTGTAGCTATTTTTGCGGCATTTAAAATCAACAAAAAAAAATCAGTTCAACCTAAATAAATAAAATCTGTAATAATTTACTTACCCAGGTTTGTTTCAATATTAATATTAATATTAATAATAATAATAATAATAATAATAATAAAAAATAAATAAATTGCTGTAGCCTCCTAGTAGGCCCCAGCCCCCTGGTTGAATGTTATATAAACCATCTGCTAATACAGATAAAAATAGATACAGGGCATTCCAAAACCAGAAGATTTTCATTTTAGTTTTTTTTTTTATTCGCTTTGGTACTATTTTCACAAATAAGGTGTACATTCTCAAAACTCTTAGCACTAATCGCCACAGATCATCAGAAGTGCACTTTTTCCAAACATTTTAGCATATTTTCATTTGTGTTAGTACAATACACAAAATCACAAAGCATCCTTTTCACAACATAAAATAAGTGTTTCATCTATATTAATGTTTCAGTCACAGTTGCTGCCTTTCATAAAGCTCTTTCTGTCAACCTTTTTATTTGCATCTCTTCTCATTCAGTTAAATACATTTGTCTATTATTTAATCCAACTGAACTTAATGGTTAATCAATAAATCATTTGGTACACCTATAGATTTCTATAGATATTGATTCTATAAACAGTTTTTATATAACTTGTTTGCATTTTCCATTATGGATTACCAAATGTAATGAATAATTTTTACATAAGTGATTTATAGATAATAACCACCACTATGTCCAAAGTGTGTGTGTGAGAGAGACAGAGACATAGATAGAGAAATTAGCAATTTGTGAACAGAGCAAGAAAGAGTACAAGGGAGAGGAAACAGTCAATGACTGTATAGTAACATCAGATTGATCAGAGATGCATCAGTAGAAGGGAGACATAGCATCAAATTCAGCCTTTTACATTACAGCATGTATGCCATGTGATACTGTAAACAGATTACCAGTATAGATAACTGTATATAATTAGTCATATGGTACAGTGAGAACGTTTACTGTATTGGCAGCAAACTCTGTTTTAGCACAAATCCTCATGACAGTTTTATAACTTCATCACACCTTTTGATAACACACTAGATATAGGCCTATACTATTACAAACATTATGGATTCAGTTACATAAATTAGGTAATGTAAGTGTATTTTCTAATGTGGCAACTGTAGCCTGTATTACTGTAATCATTTCACCAACAAGGGTGATTTGAAACATGTATCTTGCTTTGTTTGCAGTTTAATGAACTGATTCATGTTTTTATACTAAGAGTTTTGAAATGTACACCTTACTTGTGAAAATAGTATAAAGCGAAAAAATAAAATAATAATGTAGAATGTGTTGCCAAATCTTGCATCAAAACTCATGTCAAGACATCAAGGGCAGAAAGAGACTTCTGGAAAAATAAATGTTCTTTTAATTACATAAATGGAAAAGTAAAGTTCATTGTTTGACAAAATAACAAAATAAAATGTTTGTTACAAATTAAAATACTCATTATTTGAAGAAGTATCAGTCCCTGTAATGTACATTATTTGTAACATGTTACTGATATATAGCGTGTAAATAGCCTGTTTCTTTTTCATTTTTATTTTGAAACAGATTACCTAAAAAAAAGAAGATGATAAAAAACAAAGGATGTAAAATCAGTATTCAAACATTTGGGAGCCAAACATAAGGTACATTTGATCAGTGTTTGCTTAAGCAGATGCCTTTGAAACTGGATCAAATAACACCTTGTTTGCTGTGATCAGAGCCACGTTCAGGATTTTTCTTTCTTTTTTTTTTCTTATGGTGAGCACTGTCTTTAATTTGACACAGAGAATGCTTGTTAGGTAAGATCACAGCGGTCGATTCAGAGGTTGTCAGCATCGCTCAGACTAGGTGCTCCGGGATGCGGCACGCAAAAAAAATCAGTCCCAGAGACGGTTAATGGACAACGTGACGGATATTCAGTGTATAAAATAACTTTTTTTGCCAGTGAAATATTGCCTACTTAATGAAATGGCCAGCCACTTCCAGAGATAGTGCTTTCACCATGATGGAGGACAGGTCATGGATAAAACACCATGACACCTTAAGTCCTGAACAGCCCAATTTCTCAAAATAATTATTATGCCCCAGTTACTTAAAAAGCATCAGCACATTGGTGGCCTCCCATTTCAACACCGGAACAGAAAGACATATTGCGTCTTAAGTAAGAGGATAATCGGATAAATGTACATCAGGCAGACCGGAGGCACAAACATAGACAGCTAAAAGGTAAAATATTACCAACACAGCTCTGCAGAACGTGGCAGAGATGAGCAGGAACAGGACAGAAAACAATACTTTTCTTAAACTGTCTGTCAGTGTTCCAGAGGGCAGAGAGCTCACTGGTTAGCACTTAGCCACTCAGGGAATGAAAAGGCTGTTGGTAAGACACAGATGTCACAGTGTTGTCTTGATCAGATAACAAATTACTAGATACTTTTGAACACAAACAATCATTTGATGGGAATTGAGGACTAAAAAACTTGGTAAGCATCATGTGAATGTCTCTCAGAAGTGTTAGCGTTGCGCTACTAGAACCAGGAAGAAAGTTTTTAAAGCATGTGTTGTAAGGTTCACCTGCATTTATCCTTTGGTGTCATGAAATTTGCTTGGTAGTGATGTATGACGTGACTGTTTCTCTGCTTGAGGCTTTGGCTTTGAATAAAACACCCCCACGGCCCTAATGAGTGTTTTTCAATTACATCTGTCATGAGGCAATAATACTATGATATATAGTGGGATATTAAATTCATGCTAATCTATTATTGTTTCCAGAGTAGAGGGAGGTAATGATTCATAGTGTATCGTGTGTGTGTTTTTTTTTTTTTTGTAGTTAATTACTGGTGCTGGAGTCCACTGCTGGTCAATAGATCACATAGTAGGTATACAATAATATATATATATTATTATATATATTACTTATAGTGTACATATACACACACACACACACACACACACACACATATATATATATATATATATATATATGTGTGTGTATGTGTATATGTATATGTATGTGTGTGTATATGTATATATGTGTGTGTGTATATATATATATATATATATATATATATATATATACATATATATATATATATATATATATATATATATATATATATATATATATATATATGTATATATATGTATGTGTGTGTATATGTATATGTACACTATAAGAAGTAATATTTTATTCAAATATTGTATAATAATATACTTTTCATTGTAATATTTTAACATTTTAAATGTCTAAATTCTATTAAATATATTTAAACATTTATAATATAATAATAATAATATAATGTGTTTTTTTTTTCTTTTAAATAAGTGACTAAAACATCTCTTTATGTCTTCAGGGGTGTAAATGTGGCAATCGCATGTTGGCGTGAGTGGTGATAAGGTTGGTGTAAGGTGTTATTGTGGCCCTGTAGATGGGGAAAGAGCTGAGCCGCGGTGTTAGTTCTCCACAGACATGACACTTAGAGTAATAGAGCTGGCTTGATTGGCTTGTTGCATTGTCAGAGCTGTCATGACAGTGTGTTTAAAAGGGCAGTGTGTGAAACCATCATGTTCCCTCCTGCTGAAAATACATCAAGTGTCTTCCTGTCAGTGGCGCTGAGCTTTGACAATAAGATTCCAATGCAGAACACTCTTGTGAGGTCTCTGCATATATATTAGCACCCCGCACTATCGCCTTTAAATCCTGTCTTATTTGCCATTCAACACATAAATACACATTTACATAATTTGTGGTTTCATGATATTTTTGGCTTTTACTTTTTGTTGATTTGATTTGCATAATTGTGCGTGTTTTGATTATGCTGATGGTTTATGCTAAACAGTTCTGCAGCCCTAAGAACACATACTGCATAAATGGCTTTTTTATTATTATTTTTGAACTGTTAAATCATCCTCTCTTTCTATTTAATATCAAATGTTTAAGCAGATAACTAGAATCATATTTGTTTGTGATGAAAGTGATGATCCGTTTTCAATTTTAGTCAATCAGTTCCACTTTAAATCACTTTTGTACTTGAATCCAAAGGTGTTTGAAGATAAAATAAAAAGCAGAGCTGTGGTGCAGTGGTTTGTGCAATGGGGGCTCAGGTTCGAATTTGTCACACTTGTATAGTTGCCATATGAACTAGTCAGATAGGTAAAGAGAGTGTGCGAGTGTGTCTGTAAGCGCTAATACATATGTATATATATATTCCTTCCCTGCTTTTCCTCTTATCCTAATACTGATCTGATAAAAGAGTGGCAGGTGGGTGGGTGTCGGAGTGTTTGGGGGGGGGGTGTACTGCATGGCCCAGCGGCCCGCCACCCAGCTCCACTCACTCTGCCCCTGCTCCCCATTCATCAAGCCCACACAGACCACTGGCCAAGCACGTCTGCCTATCATTACCCCTCTCACAATGCGATCCATGCCGCTAACCCTGCCTTCATTCCCCAGGATTAATAATATCTCTTTCAACCTTCACACAGTGATAAATAGGCACAACGAGAACAAAAGGAGCCAAAGGAGTGCAAGAGAAAAGGGAGAGACAGAGTAAGACGGAAAAAATAGGAGAGGTGAGGTGATTTTTACAGAGAATAATTAAAGGCTGAAACACCACTGGTGTCCAGACTGAAGTAAGACTATACGTCATGTTAGTCTTTATATGAGATTATCATGCACACTACACAGTTCCAGAGTTAAAGACATAGCCTGCGCTCATCTGCTGAAGAAATATAGATCAGAAATTATATTTTGTTTCCTCGTCTGGGCATCGTGATGTTGGGTATTTATTTCAGACATAGTACAATGATAAATACCCCCTCCTTGAAATATCATTTAAGCGCTTTAGATAAGGGTTTGGCAGCTTTTTGTAAAATTGAATGAAATGAATTTGGAATAAAAGACAATATCATGTGATTTATTAGCATGGCAAAGACAGAGCAGAGACTTAACATTACTATTATGAAATCATTATGCTAATTCATAGAATCATGCAGGAGTTTGATATTTGTGTAATTAAAAACTCTATTGTATTTTCTCCCTGTACTTTAGGAGCGCTTATGATTTATCACACTTGTTATGCACTTTTCCTCTCCTGTTTGATTTGTGTAGCCTGGCCCATTCACAACTGTCATAGTTGCAGAAATGTTTCTTTGAACATTAAAATGTGTGTTTTGCCCTCTATAAATGCACAACAACAGTAACGTATCCACTTAACGCGAAGTAACTAACTGTTCGTATTTAAAGGAATAGTGCATTAATATGTCTTTATTGCCAAGATCATCAGAAATTCAGCGTCTCGAAAAAACTAAATACACTAGTTTACAAAAATGTCAGAATAGTCAGTCTAAGCATCCAAAAATGTCAATGCACAATTAATTTGTGACAAAATGTCATAGGTCAACATTGAAATGTGTTATGCCAACTGTTATGCGTGCATTTAACATGGTCTAACTGTTTTTTTGTTTTGTTTTTAAAGTGATAGTGCTTGAAAGTCTTCATTACCCTAAACAACATAATTTATCTGTGGATTTCTGATTAAAGCGCTTTGTTTTGGCCCCTTTGTTGTGATCAGAATTGCCTGTTGATCTTTGTGAAAATGAATTTGTCATTGTGGAAATCTGCCACTGAATTTTTGTCTCCGGCTTAATGTCGTTGAGTCGCCGGTGTAATTTGCCATTTTTGAGAAATTAAATGTGTTACAGTCAGGGAGGGTTGACAGGAGGGCGTGGTTATTAAAAAAACAAAGGCACACGAGAGCGTTAATGAAAGTTTCAGTCAAAGTGCAGCGGTGGGCGCCTTTGGCCTGCCTGCGTCTCCTCTCCCTCCTTTCTCTGCCTCTCTTCCTCTGCGTGATTTAAGAGTTGCTCTCTTGACTGTGACAGTGCGGTATTTCTATCACCCGGATTATAACTCGCTGTGATTATTCAACTCCAATAGCGCTGGCCCCCCAACTGCATTTAGCCCAAACGTAATATCCCTCTTGCATACATTATCCATCTTCCTTATTATCCCAAATCATTTCAGAATTAAATTCCAGCCCTTCCAATATGGGCACCGGGAGTTGACTGCTTTATAGTGTAGTCAAAGGTTAAGATACCAATCAAAGTATCCTCTGCTATGTAGCCAGACACTTTAATATTTGCAATGCTGATAATTGTGAAAGGACATAATATTTTTCCCTTTGCCCTTATTACCCTAAAGGCAACACACGCTTCGACAACACAGAAAGGAGAGCTGGTGGGAGTGCAGATATTGAAGATATGGGGTAAAATGAACACAATGATATAACAGGAAACATATTGAGATTGCAGGTGCGAACATCCTCAGAGCTGGACAGAGGAAAATTCAGCATCTCGAAAAAAACAAGATACACTCGTTTACAAAAATGACTGCAAAATTCATACGTAACATAAAAATATTAGCTATGTTTCCATTCAAAGTTGCGAATTTAACTTATGCACAAAATTGGAATATCGCTTAAAACATTTGCGAATAAAGCACCGTTTCCATCCAGCGATACGAAGAGAACAAAATCTTCACTTCCTGATAAACTCGTGCCAAATATCACTAAGAAAACTGTAATTTGCTGCAGTAGAACAGTGGGTCTTTTCATAAATAATAAATTATTTGTGCCTCAGAATGCGCATGCGCAAAGCAATAAACCCAGTCATCGAGGAATTTATACGATAAATGTGTTTCTGTCGTAGTTTGTGCATGTTTTCTTGTCGGATAAACAAAAAAAAACACGTTTTTTATACACATTTTTAGAATTTATGCGCATCTTGGCATTTCCATCCGGCGTTATACTGGTCATGAAGTCTTTTTGGAATCCATTTTTTTAAACTGAAAAACAAAAGAAAATATTGAAAAAAACTGAATGTGCCTATCTTGTTTCAAAGAAAAAACATTCACACAGTTGAGTGATCCCTCATGGAACACCCGGATGGACAAGCATGGCAGAGTGCACTGGAAACTTATGTTTTAACTTAACCTATCATGAAAACTTACCATCGCTTGCTTACATTCAAATTAAGATACACCCAGGCTTTAAAGGGAGCCGACGTTGCGGGTTGTTGGGACTTTGTGCATGCTGGAAGCTGTTATGCATCAATCTATCAGAGAACCTCATCTGTATTCAGATTCGGCGGAAGGCCCCGGGAACTTTGGTGTGAAACAGTTGCGTTTGCGACCTTTAAAATGCACCGCGGACACTGCAGCGCGCTATAAATCCGTCGCTTTTTAGTCCTCTTGATATGTAATTCCTGAGGTGTCAGCCACACTTCAAATCCATCAAAGGCCACTGAAATGTATGTAGATTAGGTTTGTTGTTCAGGAAAGAAGGCCTCAGGTCTGACTCACCTGTTTTAGAGGATGAACTAAATGAAAATAAAAAAGAATGATGTCACGCTTAAAATTTAAATGAAGAACAACTTTATTATATTATATTATATACATTTTATTCATAAATATTTCAAAATATTTCAGAATTTCATATAGTGCATATGTTGTCAACAAATACAGGTGGTGTGTTTAACGGTTAGAATCCACTCTGTGTCATATCCTGATCACTTTCCTGTCTGAAAGAACAAATCCTGTTCTTTGTATTTCGTATCACTCCAAATGTCAGCAGGAAATACTGTCTTGCTCCTCTGATTTGTCTGAGTGTTCTCAGTCTCTGATTATCAGACAAAGCAGAAGAAAAACTCCACCCTCTGCTGATCTCCAGCGGGAACCAGCCGCGCCGGCTGCTCCCTCACGCGTGTAAATACAGCTTTGCTTAATTACTCACACCATTAGTTTATTGCTTTTATATATTTGTTGGCTATTAGCTGGCGAGGCTGAGTTAAAGTCCATCCAGTGAGTGCCTAATTACTTCAATCAACACACAAACACACTCACACACTCACACACACACAGAGGCACATGGTACTGCTCAGCACATACACGCCTATGACAGTCAAAAGCACGGATAATGTATTTACAAGCTCATAATACTATGGCGAGTTTACTGTCAGCCTGCTCTGATAGGGTTGCTCCAAAAAATGATTTGTTGGAGGGTGTGTTTTTTTTTTTTTTTTTTGAGGAGAGGAATGTCAGTGACTAATGGGGTTGTGGCACGAGGTGTAATTCGACGTGTAGTTATTAGAAGAATGCTGAGGACACTTTAATATGGGAAGGAAAATGAAATATGGTTGTAAACGCCTGTACTGAAGTGTACAAATACAATGTACAAACTCGGAACGTAATGTGTTGGAATTGCCATTCTGTAATAGATATGTACACACTTTCTTTTATGTTGTATTAGCACCAGGTTATATCTGATTCTCTATACTGTATTCATAAGCTTGTTTGAAATCACTACATCAGGTCATGAAGCTTAAGTCCATGCTGTTAACAGTTGTAGAAACAAAAATGTTTTGCGCAGTCAGTCAGTGCGAGTAAGTCTCAGTGTGTGTTCTGTGGAGTATGTGTGTCGTGGGCTGTGATTTGGTCACCCCGAGCTTTGACCTTCCTGTATATGTGTGATGTTATCGTATATTGAGGAGCTGTGCGGCAGTCTTTTCGCTCGTTAAGTGGATTGTCCACCCTCTGTGTTGATCAGCAGAATGCTAATATGTCACTGGGCTCAATTGAATTTCCCCTGGAAACTGTGGAGGCGGCAAACAGGGTCATTTAGTGAGAGACTCGCTCTCAAACTCACTCCACTGCTGACTGAACTTCGAAGAGCTGTGAGCTCACAGGTTCAGATCTGTCATGTCCCTATCGCATTCCCTATCCCTTTCCTTTCCGACTGATCTTACGTAAGCTAATTTCCGCCAGATACGATTTTTTTTTATTTTTTTTTATTTTTTTTTATCATGCGTTGGTAAATCATTATTACATACCAAGTCATAATTATGTGACAAGTCAAAATTGTGACATAGAAACTTATGACAAATTTAGTCTTTTTATCTCATAATTATGACTAGTAGCTCATAATTTTGACTTGTCATAATTAACTTTTTGTCTTTCATTTTGAAGTCTCATTTAGATTTTTTAATCTCATAATTATGACTTAATATTTCATCATTTTGACTTTATGCCATAATTATGAGTTTTTATTTCATAAGTCATGCTTTGGTAAATCATAATTTCTTTTTTGTGTGCCAGAAATTGGCTTCCATATGATCCTGTCTGAGGATGGGTTAGATACTGTTCAATTACTTAAAGGAGCCATATGTAAGATTGTGGCCAAAACTGGTACTGCAATCACTTTCAGATTACTGTAGAGCGGTGTATCCCCTCCCCCTCCCCCCTGACTCGAGGTTGCCAGATAGGCTGCAGGATCCAGCAGTAACGTAGGTGTGGTAACTAGAGCAGAGCTGGCAACCCGGATGCCGAAACACTACTGACTTCGTGATTGGTAGATAGGTGGAGGGTGACGCTTCAGGCCAAAACACAAGATGACAAAATCAACATCAGTTGAGGGCTGCAACTTCACTTTTTAAATGACAATATCGTGGCCGGACTACTGTTGTCAGTGATATAAGTATTTGAAATGAACATGATTTCTTAATGTCTAGTGACATATCAGGGCCATTTTATGATTAATTGAAATACATTTCTTACATACAGCTCCTTTAATTTACTTATTTAAATTCAATTAATTATTTGTTTAACAAAACTAAATCACATGACAGAAACGTAGATGAATGCTTTATTTCAGCACTGTATATATATATAAACAGTCTGTTTGGCAGAGCTGTTGTCATGATGGCTGGTCTCGAGACAGGCTGTTAACAGGCCATTGCACCGGCATGCAGAGCTTGTCTAAAGATGGCGCAGAACTCACCCACTTGTCTCATCAGCTCCAGAATACGTTGCTGGTTGAAAAACAGTAGCAAAGAGAGAAATATCTACTCTATTTATTTGTTCTGACTTTTTTTAAGGCAGTTTCTTAAAGCCAAAATGAGGGAAAAATGCAATGGCAAATAAAGAAAATATTGGTATGGACATTCAGAATGACTCTTTTCATTGAAGCGTCATTCTTGCTAATAACCTTTTAATAACGTAATGGCAAAGTTTATTTCAGGTAGTCATTAGCACAATAATCCATTTTAAATTACCATGTCCCTTTAAGTCCATACACTTGTTTTTTTTTGTTTTTTTTAAGTCCTCTACGTATTTAGAAAAGGTCTAAATACTATCACATCGGTTCCCTGGGTATGAATTGTTTTAAATGGGCTTTCATGCATTTATTAGCATAATTGATCTCATTTAAAACGAGTCCCTGCATTTAAATGACTATTATGAATGTGTGTAATTAATTGAGAATCTTATGAGCATGTTTGTGATTAAGACAAGGACTAAATATGCTTAAATAGTGTTGCTGCAACAATCAGAAGTGGGTTCCTATTCGTTGCTGCCACTGCAGTCAGGTGAGGTAAGGGTGTGCAGTGAAAATAGTGATAGACTGAAACAAATAATCACATTATTGTTTTTATCAAAATGTTTATTTAAATTAAAATCATTTTTGGCTTTTATTTTTTTTAATAATTTGAGCTATTTGGCCTTTTTCATTTCATTTGTTTATTAGTGTGTATTTCAAGAAAATAGCAGAATTTACTAAATTTCGATTATTTAAAATAAAATTCTTGTACAGGTTCTTGTTAAGCTTTTGTTTATTTTGCAGTGTAGAACTAGAGACACACACATAGTCTAGATACTGACTGTAAAGGTTAGTCCACACTGTTTGATAATGATACGTTTGTTACATCAGTTTTGTGTGTTAAGGTACATAGTGAAAGATGACTTTAATATTTTCCAACATTCAGTCTCAACCGCAAATGATACAAGTATTTATTGGGATTATTCAGCATGTAGTCTTCTTTAGTAGAGATAAATCTGTGCCAGTGGTCAGCCAAAATTGTCCAATTTGCATCGCATTGAAAAATGAAATGTCACAGTTCTGCTTCTACTCAATGTAGTGGTTCTTTGCATAACCTTTCACAGTTATCTACATCATGATACCCTGTCCTCCATGGAGGGCTGAATTGCAGTGCAAATATAACATCAGTACAGCCTGCAGTAGGCTAATATCAGTCATCTGCAGGTGCTCAAGAGAGGTCTGTGACCATGGGGACTGTAGACATGAGTGTGAAATATGAGACATAGGGGAGAGAGAGATGGTGCTGCTTTTTTGTGAGAGCTGATAAGAACACAATCAGGGCATTGACACCCAGATTCATAGCGTTTAGCCTAACCATTAGCCCTCATTTAACCTGCTATGACATCCAGATAAAGTAACAGTGCCCCATGAGATACTGTCAGTTGTGAATAGGGACTTTAATCATGTATCCGTTTACCATGAAAAGTCTTTCTGAGCTTTACTGTCACAGAATAAGCTTTATCATACAATAGAACAGAGAGTATATCATGTTTCTGTATTAATTCTAAGGCTGTCAATTTGATATGTTAATTTAGAGCAATTAATTTTTATATAAACACACACACACACACACACACACACACACACACACACACACACACACACACACACACACACACACACACACACACACACACACACATTATTTGTCACAAAAGTTTGGAAGAAGTCTCTTATGCTCACCAAGACTTTAAAAAAAAAAAATATAGTAAATATTACATTTAAAAATAACTCTTTTCTATTTAAATATATTTAAAAATGTAATGTTCTGTGATGGTAAATTTGAATTTTCAGCAGCCATTACTCCAGTCTTCAGTGTCACATGATCCTTCTTAACAATTTTGAAAACCGTTTTTGCTTCTTAATATTTTTGTGGAATTTGTAATACACTACAGCCTGGTTTCACAGACAAGGCTTAGATTAATCCAGGACTAGGCCTTAGTTCAATTAGGAGGACATTTAAGTAGCTTTAATGAACGTGCCTTAGAAAGAAAAAAACATCACTGGTGTGCATCTTGAGACAAAACAATGACATATTTTAAGATATGCCTGTGCAAGTTGCTTTCAGTTAAAACAGCTAAAATATGCATTTTAGTCTGAGACTAGCTTAAGCCTTAATTGTCTGTGGAACCAGGCTTTCATTTAGCGAGGATGCATTTAATTGATCAAAATTGACAGTATAGACATTTCTAAGTAAATTGTATCAATTATATTAATTACGTTAAGTTTTGTTAATTATATTAATGAATTATTGTACCAAATTAACATTAAATGATTAATCTGGCAACCTTAGAAATAATAAAACACACACACACACACACACACACACACACACACACACTTCAGTATAATGTAATTCATTTGAATAAAATGTTTGTTCGATTGACAGTCCTATTTCATGCCATTCTGTTTTTGCATTGATTTTTTGTTTGAAAATGTTTAGATCATTCGAGTCGTGGGTTAGCCGTTGCGTCAGATATGTTGAGCGTTGGTGCTTTTGTACGCAATGCGGGTTTGAATTCAGCTTGCAGCATTTCTCAGGCTGTTCCCCCATTTTCCCCTCTTCACTTTCTGTCCTTTCTCTACTGTGTGACTAAACTGTGTCTGGCACTGCCAGGTCCAAATCTGTTTGTTAGATTCACCTGAGCTAGCTCCACCAGGCCAGTCAATTAATTTTCAGCAAATTAATAAGCTGAAAAAGTAAAACAGTACATTAGCTTTTTACAGCCATGCATCACTGTCTGTAACACTTCTTCTTCCAAGAGAGAGACTAGAGTAACAGAAGAAAACATGAGCTACGAGTGCGGTGACTATCAGTGTGCGCAGATATGAGCAAACACACACACATTCACACATTGATGTCAGAAAGGAGGTATGGAGCCGACTGCACAGAACACACACTGGAAATGGTAGTGTGTTCCAGTTAATTGGGTGACCCCTGGGGCCAGGCTAGTGATTCTCCCTCGTGGACATTAATATTGTATGAACCTTTCAAAGCTGCGGTGTCACCATGTGTCTCTCTCTCTGTGCCACCCTTCAACCAACAGCCCTGGCCAACGCCACCCCCCCCACTGCTACCGACACACACCCTTCCGTCTGTAGCCCTACCTACGCAGACTCCGGCTTTCATTTTCAAAGCTTTTCCCACATGCTAGTCTAGACTAGTCTGAGTTAGCACAACAAAGCCGTCCTCTCATTTTACAGCTCAACGCTGGCCTGAGCATCGTGTCGGAGAAGGAAAGCCTGTCACAAAAAGCGGCTAATAAAACGTTTTGGGATGCCCATCTATTTGACGCACTATAAAAATGTTTTTTATTTGTGTTTTCTGTCTCTCAGACGTTTTGTAGCTCTTTGAAACTCCCAGCTCTATAAATCCAGTGTTTTCCCAGCTCTGGACGGTGAGTGTTTCATGGTTGATCATCCTAGATTTATCTCCAAATATAGTGAGGTGAAATGTACTGTCCCTTCAGACGGCAAGTTGTTTTACCGGGATTTACTCTCTGTTAAGAAGAGTTATGTACATTGTGCATTTTATACCTCCAGTCATGGAAACAAAGCTGCTTTCCTTAGAGTTCTGAAGGGCTTTGTGAATCCACCTATCAATCTCGACGCCGTCGCGCAAATTCACTCTGGCACTGGAGAGGGCTGGAGAGATGCGGTCGGCTTTTTTAAACGCCTGGTCCGCCTGCTTCAAAGTGGCTGATGGATTTCACTTCCTGGAACGTGTACAAGCTGACTTTTTGTCGCAACTGCACATGCTTGTGTTTCACTGTGTGCTCCTACACGTGTCACACAAACTCCTTCAAGTTTCACTGCAGAAATGTCTGCCATTCAGAATTGAATTGATAATGCCTTTTACGTTACAGTTGAATTTCTAAATTTGAATTTAGGATGCAGAATGCAGAATTGCTATTGAAATTCAATTGCAATGAAATAGAATTAAAGCTAATTCATATAAAGACAAACTTTGAAAGCTTGCCTTGTTTAAAAGTTTTTAACAGTTGAAAAACGTTAGATTGTTAATTGCATTGTGTGTGTGTGTGTAAATATTTTAACCTCCTAAGACCCGAGCTTTGGTTTGGCGTGCATTTTAGATTTCTTCTAGCTTTTTAGGGTTAGGAGGGACCAATAAATATAATAACCAGATATTATCTTTGAACATGAAGCACTTTTTGAAAAAAATGATGTCCACATATGTGGACACCGGGTCTGTATTCACAGAAAAAAATCAATACACCATTGTGTAACAAAGTGCAAATCTCTTTTATTTACAGCCAGTGCCTGAAAATTTTTCGTTTTTACTCTTGTATAACTTCTGAACATACATACATACATCTTCCGCTTATCCGGGGCCGGGTCGCAGGGGCAGCAGTCTAAGCAGAGATGCCCAGACTTCCCTCTCTCTAGACACTTCCTCCAGCTCTTCCGGGGGGACACCGAGGCGTTCCCTGGCCTGCTGGATGACATAGTCCCTCCAGCGTGTCCTAGGTCTTCCCCGGGGTCTCCTCCCAGTGGGACGTGCCCGGAACACCTTCCCGGAAAGGTGTCCAGGAGGCATCCGGAACCTCAGCTGCTTCAACGCCCTTGTGGGCAGCGACAGTGACACCTGGAGGGGCGTGATTGGGAGGAACGGCCCCCCTGATCTGAACCCGAGCTGTGTTCTGTCATTGGACTTCTGTGCTAGTTACAGCTTGTCCATAACGAACACCATGTTCAAGCATAAGGGTGTCCATCAGTGCACGTCCCAGACAGCAACATAATGTCGGCCCAGATCCGGCCCACATCTGGACCGTGTGGAATCCACATGAACCAGATTTGGGCCAGATCTGGGCTGATACTATGTTGCTGTCTGGGGTGGCACCAGGACACCCTAGGCCAGAGGCCGATGATCGACTTTGTGGTCGTTTCATCTGACCTGCGGCCGTACGTCTTGGACACTCTGGTAAAGAGAGGGGCGGAGCTGTCAACTGATCATCACTTCTGAACATTGATATGGAAAAACAAAATGTATATCAAAATAAAAAAATATCCCCAAAAAAAAAAGTGAGCAAGAGTGTGTGTGTGTGCGCGCGAGTGAGTGAGCGTGTGCGATCGCGAGTGAGCAAGAGAGTGTGTGTGTGTGTGATCGCGAGTGAGCAAGAGTGTGTGTGTGTGTGTGTGTGTGTGTGTGTGTGTGTGTGTGTGCTCGAGAGTGTGAGTCAATGTGCGTCACGAAGCTCAGTGCAACTACAAATTTTAATTTTTTTGCTAGCATTCTTCATCGAAGTTAAGTCCCATTGTCCACATATGTGGACATCAAATTTAGCAGCCTAGTAAATCTTTCCTGTTACAAAAGTTTGTCAAATGTGCATGCCATTTTAATCATACAACACTATTATGCATAACTGAACAAGAATCAACAATGAAATGTTATTAAATTTTTTACCTTGTGGACGTTTTGGTCTGATGTGCCTGCGTGACATTTCGCCTGTGTTCTCCGCCATCTTGACATTATTTATGTTACATTTTTTTCTCTCCTGACACCACCAGATGGCAGTATAAGTGTCCTCGTTTGTGAAAAACATGTTCCAGTTACACATAATTAAGTATTATGCCGCACACAGCCAAAAATGTGATGTCCACGTATGTGGACACGGGGTCGTAGGAGGTTAAATATTTACTTGGTCTTGGTTTTTTTTTGTCCATACAATGCTATTTTGTTTTGGACCCTAATGACAAAAAAAAAAAAAAAAAAAAAAAAAAAAAAAAAAACAGACACACAGAAGTAACTCATGGGTTAACTCATAAATAATTTTTGTGTGAATTTCCCAGAATGCAGTAAATCTGCGTTCTCTGAATTGCAAGTCCCGTCTTTTCAATTCAGCTTCCTGTAGGGTGTGGTCAGTTCAATTCCAATTCACACTCAGTTCTGAATTATGTCCAACCCTGATTCACCCACATCTGTTTTGACCTTTGGTATTTAACAGGCAAAGGTCAGGGACCACATATTAGCGTGTGGCGCCGCCGGTGCTGATCTGTGGTGGCCTGAAGCGAGGCATATGTCTCCTATAACAGCAGATGACAGATACAGGTGTCAGTATCTAAGGTTTATTCCCTACGGTCATGAGCTTCAAGCAGAGCATCTAACTCCACCCCACTTCCTTGTACATCCTTATATCACTCCCTCCGTTTACCAGCTCTGTTAGTTTTACGCTTCATCCCTCTCTGTTTAATTTTTGCGTTTTTTTCTTAGACTTTTTCTTTGTCCATCTCGCCGTCCCCCCAACCCCTTCCCTTTCCTTCCCTCCGTCCCCTCACCCTCCTCTTTTCTTCCGCCTGCGGGCTGCGAGGATGCCAGGACCCATGCTAATCATGGGTGACACATCATTGAGGGGAGCGGGCTGTTTGCTGTCAGCAGTGTTTTTGGTTCATAATTATTTCACGAGTGTCACGTCAGTGTCAGGCTCTGGGCGAGCGGAGAGAGACAGCCGGCCTGCGGAGAGGAAGAGTGGGTGGAGGGGGGAGTGTCACAAGACCTCACTGTTAGCCACTTTCTGCCCAACACCTCCACTGCCTGCACTTGGAGAGAAAGGCGAGCAAGATGAGAGGAAAAGAGACGTCTTTCAGTGTAGGGTTTGAACTTGATGGGCCACATTCACCATGTTCACAGATATTTGTAAAATCTGTGGGCAAGTGTTTTCTCACAAAAATCATGATTCATCTTTGAGTCGCATTATTTATGTAAACTGTTGTTGTTGTTTTTTGCTCACCAAGGCTGCATTTATTTGTGATTTTTTTATTTTTTTTTATTCTTTTCTTTCTATTTTATTATATTTTAAAATGTAATTAATTAGTGATGCTCCGATTGATCGGCCGCCGATCATGATCGGCCGATATTGGCAAAAAATAGCTTGATCGGCAACCCCCAAAAGAGTGACGTAAAACATTTGCAAAATCACCACAAAATCACGTGACGTAAATAACTCGCGCAACTTTTCCGCATGCGCGGCAACACAACAGCAGAGCAGAGCTTGCTTAACAGTGGCAAAATGAGTTCTCCTATGACGGCAATTCAATGGCAATTATAAACGAGCGCACAACTGATGCTGGCGCGCGCGGTAAATGACATTCACGAGAGGATAACAGATCTACGCGCGAGGAAACGGGAACTCGCGAGCTCATTCAAACCCTGCGCGGGGCGCATGACATCTCTGCCCTCGCGCGCGCGCATGATCATTCCCCACACTCTCGCGCTTGATCTCCTCTCGCCTGCTGATTTTGCTCGCTCGAACACTTTTATTTTTGGCAGTCGAGGGGCGGGACTTACTGTTTTAATAACCTCAAATGTCATTGTCATTATTTTATTTTTTGGAAATGATGTAGTTTGTTCCTCAACTACATCCATTGTAGTCTGCCTGACCCCTCTTTGTTTTGAAAAATTATACTGTGCCTTATTTGGAAAAGGTGGCCTACAGTATGTTATCTTGTTTTCTAACTACAATTAAATAAATATTGGTGGTTCTTCAAGATTTTCTTGACTCTAGCATATTTCCGTTCTGTGATCGGCAATCGGCAGATCATGATTTTGGTGATCGGTAATCGGTGATCGGCCCCAAAAATGCTGATCGGAGCATCACTATAATTAATTCCTGTGATGGCAAAGCTGAATTTTCAGCATCATTACTCTTCAGTCTTCAGTGTCACATGATCCTTCAGAAATCATTCTAATATGATGATTTGGTGCTCAAGCCATGTGAAAACATTGTTTTAATTAAACTATAGTATGTAGAGTAGTGTAGACTACCAGGCTTAATTTTGGTGTTATTTATTGAACTTAAAGCTGCACATCATAAAGATACAGACAAATCATGTCCTTATGGTCTAAACGGGAAGATGATTCTGTATGGAATTTGCATTTGACCGGTAGAAGAGGTGACCTTCTCACTTAACAGGGAAAATATCAAAGGTTGATTGAATGGTGAAATTGTTCAAATTTCTTGCAGTGTTAGGATAAAATGCAGGAAGAAGTTCAGTCTTTATTTATTACATTCTCAAATCTCAAAACAAAGTTCCCCCAGTTTTCTGAGCATTAAAATAAATCATAGAAAGCATGGAAATATTTTAGTTTCCTTAATTTAGCCTTGACAAAAATGCATGATGAATATTCTGTCATCATTTACTTACACTCATGTCCTTCCAAAAACCTCATCGCAAAAGAAATGTAACATATGCACTGATAATCTTCCTATCTAGCAGCCTGTTAATCTCAGTTTAAGTTAAATTGATCTCCAGAAACAGATTAGCCTGATTCATGAATGAATTATTCAGACCAATTTAGTTTTTTCATTGAGACCGAAAAAGAATGATTCCTTTACAAATTAGACATTGCTACTTGGCATATAGCGCAAAAGTTGTATTGACTACTTTCATACCGGGATTTTTGTAATTTGGGTTGACAGACCCAGTTCACTTTCATTGTATTGAAGTTTTCAATATATATATTTTTAATATCACATTTTGTGTTCCGCAGAAGAAAGTAAGCCATACAGGTTTGGAACGACATGAGGTTGAGTAAATGACAAAATTTTCATTTTGTGTGAACGGTCACTTTAAAAATAGCAAAAACTGTAAAAAAAATTGTAATGTTTTGCAACTATACTGTGTGTGTGTGTGTGTGTATTTTTTTTTTTTTTTGAGGGGGCACCAGTTGGGGGCGGGGGACAACCCCCAAATAAAACTATAAAAACTATTATCATTTATAATAAAACTTTATTTGCTTTCACTGCAATAATTAATGTAATGTCGTCATATCCAATATTAATTATTATATACATTATTAACACATTTACTGTCGCTATTCCAGCCTATTAGGCCTATAAGTCCAGCATCAATTCATTCTTCTAAGTAGGCCTAGCTTATAAACGAACAATTTTAAAGCATTTAAGCACTGACACCGCAAGCTGCACCTTATCTTGGTGTTCGACAGTGCATTTTGTGAATCAGAAGCTGTTCTTTTGAAGTTCAGAGTCTGGTCGATCGGGAAAAGCCAATTTAACAGAAGGCTAAAAATTTATATTTTGTACAATTCTGTACGGATTCCCCCAACCACCTGCACACGAATACTTGATGGTTCTGAACGAATCGCCCAGGCTGTGTGACAAACTTTAGCTTCAAAACGAAGAAATTCACCAAAAGAAGAAAACTTTAGGGCATTATTAATTTTGTACCAACAATATTCTAAGAGTAGAGTTAACTTTATAGTTACCTACACAATGTGTTAACTAGGTTATCGGATAAAACACGGTTGCCCAATTATATTTGAAAGGATTATTGTTGCTTCCATAGACAATAGACATCAATGTATATTTTACAAACTATAAATGTTTTGCTTGTCCTTATCTTTATTTAAATGTCAGAATCATAAATAAGCATTATATGGTTAATAATGCTAAACAGTTGTGATATGACGCATGTGATGTGTTCATCTCTGGCTCAGTGCCCGCCAAAGTGCAAATGCAGATTTTAATATAGCAGTTGATAACGTAACGCACTGAAGATTCTAATCACACTGGTGTGACTGTACGCTTTAAAGGGTTAATTATCAATTTTATTAATTTTTTTTCTTATGGAAGCTGCATTCTAATCCATTTGGCACAAAAATCAGTTTGAATGGGCATAACACCTCTGTGTGTGTGTGTGTGTGTGTATATATATATATATATATATGTACTTTTCAGAAATCTCCACTCTGGCGCTTAATTAAATGCAATCCAGACACACCAATGAAGTAGAGAAAGAAAAGAAACAGCGGCAAAAAAGCAAGTGAAGACAAACCCCAGTTGATGGTTAGGACAAAGACGGCAGGTATACGGTGCATCCAGTATAAATGAGGAAGAACAAAGGGGAAGAGGAGGAGGAGGTTTTGCACCCTGTTTTTTCAGCCCTCTCTCTGGTGTCACACACGTCACAGGCTGAGGAGGAGGGAAGCAATCAATGATTTAAACAATAATGCAGCTCTCTGTATTCCCTGTCACACTCTCGCCTGCTTGCCGCTTCGAGGACTGTCACACAATGTCTCCGCCTCGACAGCTTATCTCCCGCATGCTGCTACTCCATCTTGTAGCTGTCCGCCAGTGTCCTCACTCACTCTCTCCAATCCCTTTCTCCCTCTCTCTCTCTCCCACATCCTCTCCATCGTTCTTCCTACCTCTCGTTCTCTCTCCCTTCCCGACTGTGTTACTCACATGATGCCTTCACTCCTGGTTAATACACTGTCCCTATCTCACGCTGTCGCTCCATTCCCTCTTGCGCTCCTCGTGGAGTGGCAGGGCCGGTAGCCCGGCACAGTTTTAATGGATTGTTTTCAGAAGGTAAATGTGGAAGTTCTTTGGCTGATGCAGCTGGCCTTCTGTAAGGCGTATATACTAAGAAGCCAAGGAGACAAGTGGACAGGAACTCTCTCTCTCCCTATTTTCCACTGTCCCCATACCCATTTCCTTCTGCCATTTCACACACTGCGGCTCTAGCTTAAAGGTATCAGCTTAAATTAAACTATCGGGACAAACAAATTACATCTGTCACCTTTGGTTTGCATGGACTTGACAGGAATCCAATGAAGGCCTCCATGTTTGTTTGGTGGAGTTCTAATCACACTTCAGTGATGGCTGCTCCAATCAGGCACTTGGATAACAGACTTGCTGTTTCACTGCTAAAGTTCAAAGGTTACACAAGAACTGGTCTGTAACCTATGTGTGGAAAAAACAAAATCCCATGAATCGATGTCGCAATAGCAAAGCCACGACCAGACGTGTGGCGGCGCGTCTCCGGGGAGCGCTAATCTCTGCGTCATCAGTCAGAATGCTGAAGTTCGGCTGAGCTAGGGGTCAAGGGTCAAGCCCATCGGCCTGCTGACAGCCTATCCTTGCAGCTCCCAGCATGCAGCTGGTTTTAGGCTATCAGTGGGACAGCTGGAGTGAGAGAAGCTCATTATGGGCTTTTGACTTCACTGGGAGCAGATGCGCAGAATGGCACCGAAGCTGTGGCAGGCCTGTAATGGAGCCGAGATGCTGAGCGCAGGTGATACGTGTCCTGTGAACTCAGGGGGTGTAGGATGGTATTGGAAGCCTACCGCTGCTGCTCCAGAAATCTACCCAGATCACAGGCTTCTTTTTAACACGACCCTGACACGACAGGGAAGCCCAAAACTCGCCTCTAATTGGCAAGCCATTCATTTCATATTCAGATTGTTGTTTCACTGCAGTTCTGTTCTTTTTCTTACAGATCTGAAATGGCAGAATACTTGGACCTGAACGTATCCAGTCCTGTTTGATACTCTAATTTTGACCACAGAGGAAAGAGTTTGACATCAGCCAGTTGGGACGCAAGATGGACCTGTCATAGCCGTAGTGCGCCATAATAACACGCTGGGCTGGCAGGTGCAACAGATCGTCTCTCTTTAATCTTTCACAAAACAGACCGAAAGCTCCATGCAATTGTACTGCCCTATTTTGAAGGTCATAGGTCAAAAGGTTACCACTTTATAAAGATAATTGTTTTAGCATTGCCTGTCTTTGACGTGTGCTGATCATCCCCTATATTTAAACATAATGGAACGATAAATATAAAATTTGCTCTCAGCTTGAATGGAAAAATTAGACAAAAGAGCAGTTTAAACCAGATTAAAATAAAGATGGACTAGAATGCGTTTGAAGCAGTTACAATTGATTATTGAAGAATGGTAATAGGTAATCAATAGTTAATATGCAATTTTATGCTTTAATAAGGGGCATTAATAACATGGAAGAAAGGTGTATGTCAGTGTTAATGAAGCTCAATGACTTTTATTGACTGCCCCTTTTTGGCCATTTCTTACCCGAAGATCCTCTTTAACACGACTACTTCTTACTTTCTAGGGTCAAGCTATATTTACACATCTAGTGCTGCAGATGCCCTCTTTAAAAATACATGGACAATAAACATCCCTTTTCTTCTCTCTCTTTCTCCCTCAGATGCTCCCTCATTCATAGTGTCCAGCTCCATCTGCCCTTGTTTGATGACACCAGTTAAACGGTGGGAGAGGAAATGGAAATTTAGGACAAAGCCCCCTGCTTTTCCAGGGGGACTAATATGTTGTGTGTCAACATCAAGGCTCTGTCCACAGAGTTGTCTCTATCTCAGGCAGTTGGACCCATGGTGCAGTGCCTGATAACAGGCCCCATGACACAGCTCCATAATGAAGCTCATTTCGACCATTCATCCTGTGCTAAATGGCTGTATATCTGTGATGGTCATCGATCCACATTTTGTTTTCAAAATGGTAAACATGACCGCTGCACTAACATTCATTAGCCCAGTGTTCGTCCACATATTTCAATGCAACTTTTGGGATTTTGCATAAAAATGCTTGATGTTGTTTTTTTGTTGTTGTTTTTTTAAGTGCATAATGTACATTTGGACTGTTACCGAACTGATTTGCAAACATGAAATTTGTCCAATATTTTTGTTTGCGCTCTAAACCACAAATAATTGAATGCATTTTATAGAATGGCTACAACTGTTTCACTTCTATTTTGCGCATGTATTTACAAATAGTTTTGTGATATTCTGGAAATTTTAATGGAGAAACAATAGCTATTGTCTGCATTCCAAATTTTGACCACATCATCTTGATGGAACATAGTTTTTACTGTTTGCCAACTCATCAACTGACAAACAAAAATGGTTAAATGTTTAAAGTAACTTAAAATGTAACTAAAAAAATCTTTAGGACTAATACAACCCAAAATTAAACAACTTAAGGTTTGTTCAATGTGACATTACACAGAAGTGACAAAATTAGATACAATTGCATCATTAAACAAACGAGCCCTCAGGATTACAGCAAAAACACTAGCACAAGGACAAACCCTTAAACAGGACATCCATCAATCTAACAGGATCAATTTTCCAAAGGTCTCTGGATCAGGGATAAAGGAACGAGGGGTTAATCTCTAGAAATCATGTCCTTATTAATAACAATTTTTCAAATATCTAATGCCTGTGAAAGAGTAACTAAAAAATTAATCAAAAGTGATGGCAGATTTGGCCAGCTTTTGCCTTTTTTTCCAAATGGAACTATAAAGTCTTGGTTGCTTTTGAGTTTTAGTTTGTTTATGTGGACTTGTTTTTTTTATCTACTTCTGGACATGTTTTTTTCTCAATGTGATTTCCTCATGGCCACGACCAACAAATTATACGGTGCCACTGAATAAAAATAAAAAAAACCTTTCTTTGAACATCAAACTAAGAAAGCAACAGCATCTGATATTTCTGGAACAATTCAATGTGCAATTACTGTTAATTTGTCCTGATGAAATCATGTGAAAGCACTTGTCTGCTGAACTTAACGCTGTATGAGAATATTCATGTCTTTGACTTTCCACACTTAGAAGATAATTATTGTTATTACCATCACGGTTGAGATCACTCCACAAGGACATGTCAAGACAGTTAAAATCCACACACGCAGATGCGTGCGCTATACAACAGAGCAAAACGCAAAATGTCTCGTTATCACCTTCAAAATGCTAATCAATTATGTCCTAGCGTGTTTCCCGCCGAGAACACAATGTTTTATTTGTATAATTACTCCCCCTCTGCTGTCGTTTAGATTCATATATTTATAACCCATGCAACTTTATTGATTTTACCATAAGGCTGCATCATTTCTGCACCATAAACAGAACCGGGCTTTCTAAACAGAACAACAGGGTTTAGTGTAAAACAGTCGTGTTGACAGGATGTATGATTAGCTGTGCAGGGTTGGAAAGGGCCGCGTGGCAGACATAAAAGACAAGCTTTTCCTTTCAGAGGCAAATAAAGGGACACAAAGTGGACATCACATTGAATCATGCTCACAGTCAGTGGTGGCAGCTCGGCGTGCATTTGACCAATCTCCCTCGCTCAGGGCACACTTATAATCCTAGAGGAAACCACCGGAGCCGATGCGACACATACGCTGAACACACACAAACACAAAGACCCTTATTCCACTCTTGGATGTGGTTAAGAGAGATATAAGAGGGCTGGAATTCCACTCTTCGACGACGTACTGGCCTCTTTTATTCGACTTATTCTAGCAGACTGTTATTGAAATAGAGTTTCGTTTGAGTTATTCAAGGACAGCCCTGTTTATGAATACAGCCTCAACACCCTGTGCAAGGAACCTTAAAGCATTCAAGACAGCCATCTGATAAGGCAATTAGTGTAATATATTGTCTTGATTTGATTCATATTAGCCTCACTTGATTTACTGTGCACGGTTTGCAGAAGAGCTACAGTAAGATCCAGACAGCATGGCCCATGCCAGAGTTGATTTAAATGTCTTTATATGGGCAATGGGAGTATATCCCATACTATCAGAAGGTGTGGTCAGGCATACTTGTGTTGTTGGCACTGAGGCGGCACCATAAACGACCATCTAAAGTGGAAGTTGATCATCTAAATGCAAAGTGAAGGCAGACCAAAGAAGCTTCTCATCAGATAAAGCCCCCGTTTTTGCTTTTGGATTATGTGAGTTTGGGTTGAATTATAGTTTTTTTTTCCTTTTTTTTTTCTGCTTTTGTAATTGTATGTGTTTATCACATTAAATAAATTATATTTCGAATTTTAGGCAACCGCACAGAATGATGATAATGACAGTAAACTTCATTCCATAACCAACAGGGTTGACTCAGATTTACATCGCACTGTCATATTAATTATTTATGGAAGGGTGAATTTATTGCCCTGTCTGGGCAAGCTGCTAAATTTGAATGGCCAAATATTGAGATTTTAGAGATATGCTTTTAAATCACCCCTTGATTTGTCTCTGCTTGTTTGTCAGTGGCTTTGCGCTTCAGGTCATGAGTGGCATTTGCTTGTGTGGCCCCTAATTGCTGAGTCCCAGTCAGACAGATGAGTGTTGATGCCTGGCACTGAGAATAGAGCGTGTGTGTGTGTGTGTGTGTGTGTGTGTGTGTGTGTGTGTGTGTGTGTGTGTGTGTGTGTGTGTGTGTAAGAGTGAGAGAGAGAGATGATAACACCCCAGATAAAATATTGTTACCAGTACAGGAACATGGAGTGCTAAAGATTATAACTCAAGCTATGAATAGACTCACTGGATCCCTTCAGACCCTTTCATTATATTGTATCATATCATATTATATAATATAATATAATATTTTTCTATATATATATATATAAAAAAATATATATATGTGTATATATATATATATATCTATGTGTGTATGTATATAAATATGTATATATGTATGTGTGTGTATATATATATATATATATATGTATGCATGTATGTGTATGTATATATATATATGTATTTTTTTATATGTATGTCTCAGGTATATATTTAATAGTTTTATATAAATTGATATAATAAAATTTAATATACATATATATATATATATATAGATATATATATAAAATATAAGGTTATAATTTAACATAAATTTTATAATAACTTTTATCTTAGTCAAATATATTTTACCCATAGATTTTTGAAATTAGTCTTTTACCATAAATAGTCAAACAATTTTAAGATGGTACAATTTGAAGAAAAAACAACTCTGGAAAACAGTATTATAAAGGTCTCGGTCAGGCCTGTATGGTTATAATTGTACTTGCTGTCAATTTTAAATAAAAGATCATCATGTAAAATTGTGAATATGTAATATGAATAGTTTTTTCATTGACAATTACAGCATTGTCACTTATTTCCTTTTTTGAATGGTAAGACCGTACGAACGTTCAGTTTCTTAACAACGCTGGGCTGTATCATTTCCCAACTAATGGAGCAGCAAATGGGATAACAAGGCCCTCTAGATTTGTTGGCTGTCCCTGAAATTAGCACATTTACGAGCTCTGTCTAAATTAAACAAATCATTGATTTTATGTAGGGGAGTTATAGCACCATATTCTGAAATGGAGTCTGGGAGAAACTTGATAGTAGTCGGGTTCCCCTCTCACTTTCCCTTCATTCCTGATGCTGTTTCCTGTTAAGAGAGAAAAGAAACCCCCCCCCCCCAGGTACTCGGTGCCACAATACCAAGAGGAAACAAAGCCTCCGCTCCTCAAACGAGCGAAAGTCGTGTCCCCCTGTTGGAGTGTGACACACGCCGGGCCCTGCCTTTAGTTAAATATGAAAGCACCGAGCATGCATGCTTGTGTGTGTGTGTGTGTGTGTGTGTGCGTGCATGTATTTGGAGAGAGTGACTGCCAGGACTCACAGAATCAGCTGCAAAACCATTTTTAGAGCTCTCGTTTCCCCTTCTCTCCCCGTCGCCTTTGATCATGTAGCACTGTCTACAGTATGCTTACGTGCTCGCTCTCCCCCTCTGTCTTTCACACTCTCTGTTCTTTTGTGTGTATTTGTGCATGTGTATATAGAGACGTCGCAATAAATCCATTGAGAGTGATGGGTGTCCTCGGGTTTGGATTTAGATAAGAAGAGAGGCCTTGTGTAATTCTTGTTTTAAAAAAAGGCAAGCGGCCCGGATCAGCTTCCGTGCTGAGGTGAATCATCTTCATGACACCTAGAGTACAGGAAGCGGTTGAGAAAAAAAGGGAAAGAGGAATTTAATGATTGTTTTTTGCAGGAATCTCACTGTGACATACTTATCTGCTATTTCTATCTTTGTCTTTAATTCTTTTGTTTTTCTTTTCAGGCTCTATGGATGGATACAGGGATCATTCCATCTCATTTATGAATCTATACTCGTGTCTACTGAAAAGTGTATAAAGGGTTAGTTCACCCAAAATGAAAATAAAAAAAGGTATTTTGAAAATGTGTTTTTTTGTTTGTACAATGAAAGTAAAAAAAAAAAAAAAGTGGAAAAAAAAAAAACACTGCTCCTTAGCGTTCTTTAAAATATCTTATTTTGTGTTCCACAGAAGAAAGAAAGTCATACAGGTTTGGAACAACATGAGGGCTAGTAAATTACAGAATTTAAATTTTTTGCGTGAACTATCCCTCCACCATCAGGTGAAAAGAAAAGTGATCTCCTGGTTCTGATTGGTTTTCATTCATATTGTAACTGTCAATCATTTTTACAGCAGCACCATTTTGCTTGTCCATTACATTTTTTTTTTTTTGTCCTGTCTGTTTTTTTAATTAATTTATTTTTTAAAAGTAATCTACTAGCGGAGACAGGCTCAGTGACAACGCCGTAATCTTAGGTTATAGTGCAGGAATACAGCATTTAATTTACCAGCTCTTAGCATGAGCACTTCCAAGTGCTAAGTGACAGAAATGAATAGCCATCTGAAGCACATGGCTGACATATGCTAATGAGGAATCTGTGCTGAGGCTCCATTGTACGGGACATCTCGCTATAGGTCCTCTGGTACACGTTTCACTGCAACCACAGTTGTAAAGGTAATAATTAAGATCTGACGGGTGTGTTGAAGAGATGTCTCTGTTAAGCAGTGGCCATTCTGCCTCAACACAGGTCCCTCAATTATCACTGTGCTCTGCATTAAAGGGACATCTGAGAAGTCAAAATCACTCGGAGTAAATGAATGTGTGATGTTTAACTTCCCTTCAAGTGGTGATGATTTTTACTCCTCTTCTGCGTTCACATGGACGTGGCCAGGATGACAAATGAGACCTGAAAAGAATAAAAAGAGCAGTTATGAGGCCAAACAAAAACACTTTTAACATGATTTAACTGTTACTATCTTTCATCTACTTCTAAGATTTTCTGCATTCAAATTGAAATAAAAGTAGGATGTCTCTCTATCATAAAGACAAAGCAGATCATTTACACTCGGATGAAGCTCTCTGGCTGCCTCAACTTTTATATCGACTGAAGTGTAGATTTATAAATGTCCCAGCTTTGCTTGTAATGGATTCAATCAAGTCATAGTAATATGTTTTGTTATTTGATACAGTCTGGAGAGAATGTAAAATAATTTCAATCGAATCAGGGGGCTCTGGAAATGGAGGAGAGGATTTGTGCTTAAGCCTGGTAAAAAGAGCTGTCATCAAAGCACTTCACCAATCCACACCAGTCCATTTAGAGACATGTTAAGAGACTGAGGCCTGAAATTTGATTTTGAATGGAAAGGGACCTTGGACATGGATGGGCTTTTTCCTCCTCTGTTTCACTGATGCTTTAACGGAGGTCATTAGCAATACAAGAGAGTGCTAATGTAATGCAGTAATGCACATATGTATGGCTACTGCCCTCCCATCACCCCAACATTGCACTCCCTCCCATTACTCTGGCCTGGGAACACACACAACTAACTTATTGTACGGACTTCTCTCAGAAGAAAGAATTCAATAAAATACCGCATTATTTACAAAGCAAGACATTTATTTATTGACATTTGTAAACTTGCGCTTCATATTAGCGTTCTGTTTGAGGCTGAAGCGAGGTGTCATTCCAGCTCCGTCCAGCAGGTGGATTTCTGCGTGCTGTTGCATAGGCTATATCTAGTCTGTTACTGTTTGAACGTGTTTACTCATAAACTGTCATTTAATTTAAGTAAAGCTGCAGAAATTAGATCAAGGCGTATATATATATATATATATGTTCGTTTTACATTTTGTTTAACATAAAAAACACGAATGACTAAAACGCACGTTTTTCGTTTTTTCCCCCCAGATTGACAAGTGTTGAAGACGCATTCATGGCCCTTATTCGACTTCAGTAGCAGGTATGTGCAAAAAATAAGCAACAGGTAGACTAGAATTACTTTTTTTACAACACGTATAACACCCAAATGCGAGTTTATGGAATACAAATAGCGAAAGATAAACTCGCGAGCAACGCAGCCAGCACACTTACCTATGTCTGTAAAGACCTCGCGCATTGTTGAAACATCTTTTGTTTTGCGGTGGACTTCATTTCCCAGGTCTTCTAAATAGTGAAGAGAGACGATAATTCATTCCGTGCTCACAAAACAGCCCATGAGATCCCCCACGGGAGCGTGGAGAAGGGGGGTCAGGGTCCTCAGCGCGCGAGGAGGAGAGAATGAATGTCAGTCAATGAGCGAACCTGGCGCTGAGCGGCAGCACTGCACCTCCAACACTTGGTTTCCACCTCTGAGCAAATCTCTGCTTATCGTCTCTACTTTACCACCGAACGAAGACTCGTTCTCATCGGTACATGTAACTGATACAACTCTCAACAAACGACGCGACCCGGGAACTGTCTCACGCGCCGCGACTGTCGCACGTTCTTTCCTCGAGGTTCGACTCTACTTTGCTTCTCATGCTTCGCGTTGATCTTCGCTCGCCTGTTTCGAAAAGTTTCGGTTGTGGGGATAAAAGGACAGCTAAACCTTCCAAAGGATTTTTTTAAACAACGTAAGTGCTCCGAATGTCTTGACGTCTAAATGTTTCAGTGAAGAAATATAGTTTTATCTGACTGCTTAATGAGTGACTTCGGTTCAGATTTAACGCACCCTAACTTGGCTGTCTCTTGCTCCAGGATAGTATTGCATTTGTTATTGTTGTTGTTTGCTTTTTGTTGGGTGGAAATTGAGTTAAGGCGATGATGCGCAACTTTATTATTCCATATCAACAGATCTCCTATCATATAGCCGACAATGTTTCGCTCGCGCGTAATGGCTTGATTGCAGCAATTATTTTAGTGACTTTTTTTATGGAGCACCTTCATAGTATGGAAGTTACTGAACTCCTAAAACATTTCAGCGGCTCACTTTGTTTTGACTTTAACATCAGTTCGTGGTGTTAAAGTTTGCTGAAATTGTACATTTGACCTCTGATTAACTGACTGCCATAGCCATTTATCTGAGAATGTGATAAACACGTATTACTGTTAAAATGTGTCTAGCCAACATTATTATTATCATCATCCAATAAATCATATGGCCCTAAACAATCTTGTTTAACAAGGCGTAACGTATCATAGATGCCGGTAAACATAAACACACATTTAAGAATGGCACAAGTGCTGTCTAGAGTCGTGGGAAATTAGGGAAGTCATTGAAATACTGGTGTTTTTGGATGATAGAACTGAAAGGGAACTTGTTATATTGATACCCGTGATGATGTGCGCGTGTCTGCGGCCACCCACGAGTATAAGATCGTGTGTGATGTTTAGTGGGTCAACCTTTAATAACTAAACGTTATCCGTGCAGACCGGCTTTAAAACCATTTGCTTGGTAGTTCAGTTACGCTCCCAACTAATTTGTAACTGGTAGTGGAGGTGAGAACTGCTCCTGTGAGTGGAGATTTTACAATTCCATTTATAGTCCTCTCTATTTATAGTCTGTAATCAGAGCGGGAATTAATGCGCTCGAGACCAATGTTGCGGATAATTTATATTTTGTTCTCAAGCCACAATAGACTGTTGGCCACTCTTTATTTGTCGCCTGTTTTCGTGCACATTTGTGGTAATTGATAAAGACATGTTTAGTTTTAAATTAATCTCAAGAATGGTTGTTAAATAAGAAAACTATAGGCCTACTCGGAGCAATTAGTTGGATAGCAGTTATAGCGAGGAAAGTAGATCAAATCCGTGCAGTGAGAAACAAGGTGCAAGGAAACACCTGTTTACTATGGGTCATTACAATTTACACAACACATAGGCTACGGGAGTGTTTCCGCTGTGCATATGAGTTAATAGAATTTCTAAGGAAGATTCTATAGGCAAAACTCTCAGACTAAGACTTATTCTCGCATCTTTAGCATATAATCTTCACAATATTTTATTTGTATTATTATTATTTACAGTTTGCAATAATTTGAATAATTCTCACAACGCATTCTTAGTCTTTTTTTTTAAACAACAGTAACAACAAACAAATACATATTAAAAAGAGACAAATAAGCAAAGGCGATTAAACACTTGGCTTCGATTCTGCAATTTAAAGGAGTATTATTGCATAAAAGTATGTTTACATTTATTGGTTTATCTATTTCATATTTTCAGTCTGTGTTAGGCTAGAGCTACACATCTAAATGTCTTTACACTCATATCAATTATTTATATTTTGGCTGACAGAATGCATTCGGTGTTAAATAAATAGCCTCATTAATTTAACATCTTTCATTTGTGAATTTTCATTTGTAAGAGGGAGTTTATTAGCTCATTGTTTTATTCCCGTATTATTTAACGGCCTTGTGCAGTAAACATGAAACTATTTTGCACTTTACAACTGTGAATATATTGTAGGCCTATTGACTCAAATGATTAATTATAACTCTGAATTGTATCTCATACAATAACAAAAACAAAAAACAAACCTAAAAATGTTTAGCACTTCCAAATGTAGGCTACATTATTAAATTAAATTAAATTCGTTGTTTATCTTTATTTAGACATTGTTCTACAGGGTAGTAACGCGCTGTATTTACGCCCTTTCATTCAGACAGGGCGAATCATTTTTCACGATTACACGCTTAATTTGCTCGATATTTAATTTTAGATTTTTAGTCATAAATCTTTATTATTACACTTAATATTTCATTGGTCCACGTTTAATGGTTACTTAGATAGGCTATTTAAATAATAATAACATCAAGTTTATGTTTTTGAATCTAAAAAAACCGGAAATGCCCTTTGTGTCTTCTAAGATAAATGTGTTAGGTTAATTGATATTTCTTAAATTAGATTATATGATAAATACAAGTTTTGACAGTGAGATACGGAACCCTGTGGAATCTACTATATTGTATTTATTGTTCATTTAATTAATTTAAAATTCATATTCATTCCTATTATGCCTGGGGTTATGCAAAACATCCATAATCATTTACATTTCTTAAAAGTAAAATTTTTTACTCTAATGGTTTTTATTCGTTTTATCAGAATTATTAGTCTAATAAAAACAAATTAAATCACGGCACCCTGTTGCGCTCTTGCATCTAAAACTTCAACAGCGCAATTCTATGAATTCAGTCTGATTTAAAGTTTTTAAGCCCATAAACGTGTAAGATTATTTTTTTCCCCGAATAATTTGACATGAGCTCGATTTGAGTTCCAATGAGACAAGACACGAGTAGAGGATGGAAGAAAAGTAGCAGATGATTTATTCGTCAGCGTTTCGATTTTCAGCCCTGCGTTTTCTGTTCTGTCCTTTTCAGTGCCGATGTCAGTTGTTATTGCTTCTCATTGATCCCCGTGCAAAGTGAGAAGTGAACTAAAATTAATGTCGATTCCAGTAGCCGGATCAATGACCAGAGTTATTTTAATCTGGATTTGTAGAATTAAAATAGAGCAAGCGCAATTAAACGTTTTCATTCTTGTTAACAATCAGGAGGAGAAGAGAGCATCCTTCCCCTCAGGCTGCGAGGATGGAGACAGCAAGAAGTTCTGCGGCTCTAACTTGCAATAATATATGACTGGAAAAGTCTTTCAGTTCTGGATTCAAAAGAAAAATCCCTCCGACCCCGTGCACTGAAAGTACGTATTTCTCAAATGCACCGGCTTGATTGGCCTTTTGTCTAGTTCATGTTATCGACAAGCGTGCTGTTTCCCATCGAATTAAACTAGAATTAACCCCGTTAACTGGTAGCCTACCCACCCGCCCTCGTGCATGTTTATGTTTTCACGTGCTAATAAACACTTCACCGAAAGCTCATTTGTCATGCAGATGGTGGCATGATATGGTAATTAAAATAATCTACAAATAATACCACAGTTTGAGCACAGGGAAAGGTCGTGGTCCTTAAAGGATTCTTTTGAATTCGTCGAGAAATATTTAAGATGCGCGTGCGTGACAAGTGTTTGGACGGTTGTATAAAGATGAAAATAATCAGGTGTAGTCCTTGGATTGCCTAACTTCACCATGTCCCCTTCTATTATGTTTTGAAGCGTGCAGACACGCCTATTCATGTACCTTTTTATTTAGTGCCGAGGCGGAACATTTGAAATTTTATGGTGAGTGAGATACTTTGTTTGTTAGGTAAAAGCGCCCCAACCGCAGCAATGCCTTTGAATAAAATCTGCTTGTACTCGGGAGTTTTTTTTAACCCTGAGGATCGCTTTCGTCCTATTTTACTAGCCTGTCTACTATACTAACTCTTGATAGTTTATTTCTTATTATTAAGAGTAAAATAATTTTTCTATTGTTGTGATTTATATCTTTTGGGGTTTAACTGCTTGTATTAGCTTTTATCATTAAAGCTTATAGCGTTTATAATGAAATGTTTTGCCTTTATTCATTTTTCATTATTAAATTAAATAGTTTACTAGGCTACTATATCAACGCTAATTTAATTATTATAAATTGACGCGCATTGAACTTATGAAGAACTGAATCAGTCATTGCAGTGATATTCAATGGGGCGTTGGCTGCGTGTGCTCTTTATTTTAAAGTGCATACAGTAGGCCTATACATATTTTGTAAGATTTTTTTTTTTTTATGTATATGATAGTTGAACAAATAACAAAAAAAAAAAGAATGTCCTGTGTGAATTAAGACAAAACTGCATTTGAAAAGCATTAAGTTATGGACATTTCTGTTAGAGACAAAATGTTGAGCTAACTGAAGATTCATTGACAGTCAATGCTATCTTTTTTGTAATTTGTTCTTTTTTGATTTACCTACCTGTCCATTATTTAGATGTGAGTTTAGTGCCATTTTACACCCTCTCTCACAAGGCATTACTAGTGCATTTGGCTGGGATCAATATGAGTCCTACATCTCTCTGCTTGTCCGAATGTTGCTTGTTATCTTCCCACTAAACAGTAGTGAGAAACAGTTCATTCCACCAGTTTATATATATATATATATACACACACACACACACACACACACACACACACACACACACACACACACACACACACACACACATACATACATACACACACACACACACACATACATACATACATACATACACACATACATATATATGTTACATACACACACACATACATATATTTATATATATAAATGCCCTGTATATTAGTTATTGTGTTTTATTCTAACAGGGATCAAATTCAATTTATTAAAAAAAATGTATGCACAAATTTATAGAAGGATAAGCATGAAATTCATTCTGTTTTCTTACTCGGTGGAAAATGTTGTGGAACTTAACTTGGAATAAGAGGCCAACCGTGATAGTTAAATTATTCTTGTGTTAGGCTGGCCAACAAGTTCAGGCGGTTTAGTGGCAGACTGCTCTTGCATTGTGCTTCGTTATCTATTATTGACAAACCCCTGGTTGGCAAACAGTGTGCTCAAACCAGGCAAAATCAAAAGCGTTTCTCTCTCTCTCTTGCTCTGTCTGTCTCAGTACACAGTGGTGGGCAGCAGTGGACAGCTGTAAGGGAGGTGAGGTGGGTGTGTGGGATGGGGTCGGCTTGGCTTCTTTGCAGTCCGGTCCTGGCTCTGAGCAGAGAGGATCCAGACACCTTGCAAATAATCTGGGCTTAGTGAGGAATTAGTTGGCTCAGGTGGGTGGGATGAAACAAACAGTCCATCAGCCCCTGAAATGAATAGGCCAGGCAGGACAGGAAACTTTGAAAATCATTTTGTTCACAATGAATCAATGTTCCCTGGTGCCCGCCGCAAAGCTTTATTTGAAAAGCAAATCCTCACTTATTCTGACAGCTCATACCGAGTGCACGTTTTTTACAGCGAGAGTAAATCGTGCAAATTTTGTCTGGTGGAGAGAAAAAAAGTTGCGAAAGTTTAGAGGCAGGCCCTCGGTATACTTATGCAGGCGATAAGATCCAATAAAGCAGTGATTGATTACCACTATTTATTGCTAGGTTTTATTGTGTGTCATACACTGTGGGGAATTTATTTGTTGATAGTGAACTGGAGTGTTGAGGCACAGCTTGTACTATCATTATTGATTTAGTTAGCTGTATGTCCAAGTGTCATTATCCTTCACTGCGTTCTCACTCTGTCATTAAATCTCACTTTCACGTCTTCAGAACGCGGGCGTTCCTTTTTTTGTGTCTCATACTGAAGCTGCTACACGTTATTGAATTGTTCAGTGGAAGATTTCATATCGCAAGGGCTTTGATTCTAATTCAGCAGGACACATTATCTGCGTGGTCCTGAGTTGCAGGCCAGCCGACAGTGAATGACTGTATTTTCAATAATATCGACTGTCCTCCGGTCCAAAAGCGCTTCCTTACGGAATACTAAGTGAGCCGCCCTCCGCCGAGCAAGTGCAGCCTGAGTGATACGCACGGTACCGCAAATATTTAACACCGCTTCCCTGATTGACAAGCTGACATGAGGCTGGATTGCCATGTTTGTGTCGGTGACGGCAGCCATTTCAAGTGGATGCTTAAGAAGACGGTTGTGGATAAACATAAGTTTACCCTCTAGGGTGATTTAAAAAACGTAACGAGTTCGAGTGCTGCTAAGACCCTTCAGACAAAGGCATTTGGGAAGTTTTCAAGATTAAAGAAGTTCAAATGTGCTCCATGCTGCGGCAGTGTCATTTCCTGCGACGACGTTTGAGGGCTCTCCATTTTAGCAGCTGCACACATAACAGCCTTCACACCGCATCATGTCTTTTGACAGCGCTGGAAGCATTTCAGTGAAAGTTAAAAAAGCGTGAGAAATCGTTGGCATGGCTTAATTTGGAGCAGCAATTAGCATGAAATCCGTTAGTCATCCGCATTCTTGTAACTGTTGCCATTTTTGTCTTCTCACATGGTCAGACAGTTAGAGATGTGTGGGTTTGAGTGTGTGTTTTCTGAGGGTATTGAATGACAGTGTCTGCCCTGTCCTGTAATAAAATGTAAGAGTGGCACTTTCACGGTTGTCAACAATCTCTAAATATACTGACAGACAGGCAGAGGAGCAGGAGCTGTGGTTTTTGAGTGACACCCTCCGTCGAAACTTTTGCATTTTCTCTCAGCAGTCAAATTTGACAGTCGTTTGTTTTCGATGAAATTGGATTCATTTGCACGGCTCCCCAGAGCTGCGCCCAGAAAATGTGTCGGTGACAACTTCTTATTTGTCTTTGTTGTACCCTTTCTGTTTCCTTACATCATTAACTTTCTGAGAGAGAACACGCAGCTCATCACTACAACTGACACTGCAATATTATAACAATGTAATTTGAAAAGGAAATGCAATGCTAGATTTTTGCTGGATAACAGTTCAGTGACAGATATATTTTTTCCCAGATAATCAATCTCAATTTTAACTTTTGACAAATATATCATAATGAAAGTTAAATGCAAGTTTCCACGGGAATTTATTTTTTATTGTAGTTATAATAATATATTTTTATTAATAATAATAATACATTTAAATGAAAAACTAATTATGCATTTATTTTTAATTAAAAAAAATTTGTAGTCTCTTTTGTTATTTTATGTCAACACCGGCTTTTTTACTTTGCCATTCAAGTCTATTTTCTAAGAATTTTTGTGATACGGAGATGAATTTCAATGTTGAGCACTTAATGGATTTTTATTTTGGGTCATTTAAGATGGTTTCATGAATCTTGGATTTTCCTTGCAATGATTGATAGACAAAGGGAAAAAAGCGTGACAAGAGTTGCGGTGGACATTGCGGTCCTACCCCCCCTCACTCATTCGCATTCTTTGGCGTGTCAGTGTGTGTCAGGCTGACTCACTGCTCTCTTCGGTTGCTCTGGGACACTGGGCTCTCAGTTAGTGCATGCTTTTGTGCGTGTGTGTAGCTGGGGCACCAGGCAGACCGGCCGCAGCCACAGAAATGATTAGCACATCTGTACAACACTCAGCCTAGTTATGCCCCCTCTTTCTCTCTCTCTCTCTCTCTCTCTCTCTCTCTCTCTCTCTCTCTCGTGCGCCATTGGGGGGATATCCTGTGTCCTTTTATTGGATTGTCAGTTTCACACTGCCTGACTGCGCTGATGGTAATGATAATAAAATTGAAATATCCAGGTACTTATCACTGTATTACCTTGCTATCAACACCCACCCGCACTCATTTTTTAGAGGTTATCCGAGGGGAGAGATTCGATACAGAGACGAGGCCCTGATGAGTGTGAGAGAGGGAAAAAAAGAGGGGGCTTTCGATATTGGTACATTTTCAAGGTGCTATTTTCCCAGCTAGGCCGAGTAAGAAGACAGAAGGTAATGCGATTCTTGGGCTTCTCGCCAGCATCAAGCGGTGTAGTGTAACCCATTTTCTACAGACAGGAAACTGCACACATTCCCCTGCCATGTATGTGATAATGTAAAGCTCTTTTTACTGGGCCGCAGAGTGTGTGTGTGCAGATCGAGTTTTAAAATTGATTTGAATGAGTGTTCTGGACAGCTGATATCTGTAAAAATGCCCTGATAAATTCCCCTGGAGTTTCTTTGATGCAGTCTGATATTCTGTGTGGCATTTGAAATGGCCTCGCCGTGACACAAGTCTAAAGGCCCATCTATTTGAATTACTCTGAATAAGAGGACCTGTTCTCCAGATACATGGATTAAATTCTGTTTTCCATACCAGCATGACATCTCACAAAGTCACAACATACAAAAGTTTGGGGTCAGAAGTCTCTTGCTCACCAAGACTATATGTGTTTGATCAAAAATACAATAAAAACAGTAATATTGTAGAATATTATTACAATTTAAAATAACTGTTTTCTATTTGAATATATTTTAAAATGTAATTTATTCCTGTGATGGCAAAGCTTCATTTTCAGCAGCCGTTGCTCCAGTCGTCAGTGTCACATGATTTTTCAGAAATAATTTTTTTCCAATATTCTTTGAAGAACAGAAAGTTCAAAAGAACAGCATTTTTTTTAAATAGAAAACTTTTGTATCACTATAAATGTTTTTACTGTTCATTTTGATCAATTTAATGCATCCTTCCTGAATAAAAGTATTATTTTCTTTAAATAAAATCTTTCTGACCCCAAACTTTTTAACAGTAGTACAGTTCACTTTTATGTAAATATTCACTTTTATGTAAATATTCACTTTTGACCCTTTTAAAGATGGTTGATGATAAAAATAAAGGATTCCAAATATGCTAAACAAGGTAGCCTAATTTTGATTTATAATGAAGCGAGCAGTTTTAGCAGTACATTCATTTCAAAATTTCATATAAGTTAAATGTCTGTTTAACTTCTAATAGATCACTTTCGGGTCACCCTCAAGGGATTGGCGATGATGGACAGATGCACATGCACAGAAATAGACACAGATTTGCTAAAATGCTTCTCATTAAACCCACTCACACTTTTGCCAATCAGTGAATCTTATCCTCCAGGGGTTCTTCTCGGGCTGTTTGGCTGCAGCTGGGGTCAAGGGGTGAAGTGCGGCTAATTTATTCATTCAGTCAAATATCCTGTGCAGATGGCAGGCTGATACGATATCAGTATGAGAATCCCATTGGAGGCAGAGGACCAGGGTGTTCACATGAGCAGGGCCGTGCTCTTATCTGATCAGCGCGCGGCTCTTATCTGCCTCAGACGCCGTTCTGCTCCGCAGACAGGGAGATGGAGTAAGAGGCTTATATGTGATCTGAACCTCAGATCTGTGGGGGGAAACTTTCTATTTCAGAAAGGGAAAAGTAGGCAAGAGTTTCAGAGTGTTTTTAAGTGGTTTAACTCCTCCTCTGTTCAACTTTCTGCAGGTGGAGGACCATCGAGGATGAGCCGCCAGTGAGAGCGACCCCCGATTCTGCCAGAGCGTCGACAAAAGTTTGCATCATTTTGCCCATACCGTTCACCCCGTCTCTCTTCTCTCCACCCCTCCCCCACTCCCCTCTGCTCTCGCCCCTAACCCCCCCTCCGCACAACTTCAGCCCAGTCTCCAAAATGGACTTGCACCGGGCGGCTTTCAAAATGGAGAGTTCCTCCTACCTGCCCAACCCGTTAGCATCCCCGGCGCTAATGGTGCTAGCATCGACGGCAGAGGCCAGCCGCGATGCCTCCATCCCCTGCCAGCAGCCTCGTCCATTCGGTGTGCCGGTGTCCGTGGAGAAGGACGTTCACCTCCCCTTCAACAACGGTTCCTACACGTTCGCCTCCATGTACCACCGGCAGGGTGCCGTACCACCCGGCTTCCCTAACAGAGACTTTCCTCATTCCCTCCTACACCTCCATCATCAGTTTGCCCCTCCAAATCTGGACTGCTCGCCAATAAGCATGCTTAACCACAGCGGCGTCGGGGCCTTCCGGCCCTTCGCTTCACCTCCGGAGGACCGTGATGGAGCTGGAGGGGGATACCAGTCCGCCTTCACCCCTGCCAAGCGGCTAAAGGGCTGCCTGGAGGCCGATGCCTCCCCGCACCTGCGCTACTCCGACGCAGAAGGGAAAGAGTATGACTTTGGCGGTGCTCAGATCCCCTCCAGCTCACCTAGTGCTCTCAAAGCCGTGGAAGACGCAGGGAAGAAGATCTTCGCAGTGTCAGGCCTGCTGTCGGACCGAGAAACCTCGTCCAGCCCAGAGGATCGCATTGAGCGCTGTGAGTACACTCTTTTTTTAAACAAACTGCACTATTAATGTCTGCTAACTGTTATAGCTGTACTCTTTAAAATAACGACAACTTTTGGAGTCTTCTACTACTTTTAGATCCCAAAATGCATTTTTTTTTGTCCTGTAGGGATCCGGTCTGCTTGCGCACATTTGTCTGATAACTTTTGTATGCAACAAACAAACTACCTTCTCTAAGATAGTTCTCAAACATCTTAGTTAACTAAGTTAGTTCAACAGTTAGGGTGATATTAGAAAAGCATTTATAATAATGGAGAAAAAAACGATAAAAAATTTTAATGGAAAAATAAACATTTGTTAACCAATTAAATTTATCCAAATGAGAAATTATTAAGAATTATTATTAGGAACTCATGGTAATATACTGTAAGTTCCACCTTAACACCAAGGTTAAAAACTTTATAAATACTTTCTGTGTGTAACAGTGCTTAACCTATACATTTCTTGCTGTGATATGTTATCCCTGTAATATAGAAAACGTGTCCCGTGTCACAAGTCAAACTGCTGGGGAATGTTTAGAGAGTGTGTCCTACCGGTTCTACAGAGCTGATAAATTCCACAGATAAAACTCATAAATGAAATGGGGGTTTCTCGTGGGTGAGAGAGTGTGTGTATGAGTGAGTATGTGTGCGTTTTGGAGTTGAGGAAATGTGAAATGTGTGCACAGATTCATAAGACCTCTGCAGAGCGGAAGCCCAGTGGTATTACTGAAGTAATCCAAACTGACCACTCTTACTCAAATACATTAGAAGTCCCAGTGAAAACATAGGTACACACACACACACACACACACACACACACACACACACACACACACACACACACACACACACACACACACACACACACACACATGGTTCTGAAAACCCTTTTTTTTTTTACAGCTTTCATTCACAGTATGTTTACCAGCAAAAAGAACTAATTGTTTTTGTAAATAAATCTAAAACACTTTCTATGTCACGAGACACATAGTTGTATGATGCGGACTTCTATTTTTTTATTTTATTTTTATATTTATTTAACCATAATTACTTTTGGCAAATCCAAACCTCAAGAAACCTTTTTTTTTTACTTTTTTAGAACTAAAATAATTTGTCCAACTTAGTTGTACCTGGATATCATACAAAATTATTAATATTATTTCATTAGATGTATCTCAATTAACCCCCCCCCCCCCCCCCACACACACACACACACAAATATGAGTGTATTGTATTGTAAATACACTTTATACATGTAAATTCAGAGGTTATAAAGTCAGTTGCAGGTCTTGCTGGATTCCATCTCTATTTTTGTTTCTTGTTCTCTGTTTTCCGGTGATACTTAACTATAAGGTTCTATTTGTAAAAATTAGTTGACAAAACCTAAAAATGAATCATTATTCTACCGTCTTTATTAAGCTTTGTTGATGTGACATTGACTAATGCATTTAAAATCTAAATTTGAAAAAATCATACATTTATTAACATAAGTCAATGCACTATGAACTAACATTAATAAACAATTTTATTTTTATAAACTAACATTAAGAAAAATGAATACACGCTGTAAAAAATATTTTGCTCATTGTTAGTTCAAATTAGCTAATGCATTAACTAATGTTAGACCTTAAATGGGATCTTTTAGTTGTTTATTTTATCTGGCTTTCTTGTCTAATTATTGGCCTCTCTCTGCCACACTCATAGCATCACTGTTCTTTGTAGCATCTGTCCTCATTTTTATATGCGCACTCACTCTCAAATCAATGTTTCAAATCAAGTTTCAGATTTTCAAATCTTCAAATGTTTCTAATTTTCAACTATTCACCCACCTGCTCATTTTTTGGGGGGGTGGGGGGAGGGGGAGCTGTAGTGCGACAGGGAGGCCCACCCGTGGGGGAAATGGCAAGAGTGGGATACAGAAAGAGAGGAAGCACCCTTGATCGAACAGATGAGAGACAAGGGCGGCGAGCTGAGACTGATCCGATAAAAACAGCAGCACGCAGGCTGGGAGGAGCGTGAATGACACCCAACAAGAAACAAGAGAGGAAAGCAGGAGTGTGAGGGAGGAAGAGAGACAGACTAGAGGAAACTGTGTCCAGTATCTCATCTAGAATTTCCCCTCTGAGGGTGTCTCGTTTGAAAGCACTTTTTAAGACATCCATCGTAGCGCTTTTGAACCAGCAGCTGCACAGGAAGCAGCGATGCAGTGCCGGTCCTTTCGGCTAGATGGATTATAACACCTTCACCCTCAGCTCAGATTAAGCGCAGATAGTGGCTCTCAATGGCCAATCCAGGTATAATCCAAGTTCCTCAAAGGACTGTAATCTGACATTCATACTATCAGATAAGAGCAGCGGCTTCTCTTGCTGAAATGAGAGGGGATTAGGGTGGCGGAAGGGATACGAAAGCCTCAGCCTCCTCTCTGAGGAGAAAGAACAGAGAGAGAGAGTTTTAAAATACAATGATTTGGAGAGTAGGAGACAGTTTTGCCTTCTCACTCTCTGCCTCTCTCCTTCTCCTCCTCTCTTTTGAAGCTGAATCTAATTAGATTAAACCTTAGGCCCACCAAGGGCTCTAATGCAATTGAATTTCCAGCAGTGTTGTAGAAGAGACTTAAATTGGGTTCCCCTTGACTGGCTACTGTGCTACTGGCTGTCACTTCAGGAGCGCTGTCCTCTCTCTGGGCGTTAAGCCCCAAATCTGCACTGTACTGCTGCCGGTGTGATTCTCAGGCTATATATAGAACAAGTACTTTATATATATTATATATTAGGTGTAACGGTACGTGTATTTGTCCCGAACGTCACGGTATGGATGTCACGGTTCGGTGCATAGAGTTAGATGACAAATACAGTCAGTCACAGGTGATCCACACTCCAATCCAGAAGGGGGCGCGCGCGGTAATGCAATGCTGTTTGCTAAACGCTACAACAAGAAAATGAGCATAAGAAGAAGAGACGATCTATGCACCAACCTAAAATAAGAGTTCAGATGGCAAGCAAGAGCTTGATAGTATCTTATATGCTGAGTTTCGATAAAATTTTGGGACATGGTCCCTTAACTTCACGGAAAGAAAACTGGGAATCGGAATCCTGTTTGTTTTCGTTATTTTACAAAAGCACAATGTTTTCGTTATTTTTCATTATTGTATTTATTTTGTACTTTTGTAACACAATATGCTTTTCAGTTTTGTAGCTGATAGTAATATAAAATATATAATATAAATATGAATTTGATCAGCCCTACACAAATATTTACCTATGCAAGAGTGCATTCTGTTTACTACTTAGTGCTTAATACTTGAAAGGAGGCTGTACTGTACCAACTACTTCTGGGGGGACTAAATACCACTAGGTGGAACAAACTGCAATTTGCACTGCTGTCTGTTCAAAATAAATGAAAAGAAACCTAGCATTGGGGATTTGTTGTACGTACTGAACTGTGAATTCTGTGTACCATTACACCCCTAATATATATATATATATATATATATATATATATATATATATATATATATATTATATGTTTTTTTTTTATTAAAAATGAATTATACAACTAAGTCAATACACCATTGAACAGAGGAGTTTCTGCTTGCAAAAAGAGAATGTGACAGAGCTCATAATAAAACGAGAATCAACATTGGCTTGGCTTTTCTTAGATGGCGAGAACTGAGGGATTTGAAATGTTGTAAAAGCTACATCGAGATGGCATTTTTATTTCACAAGAGGTAAGTAAGGTACTTTATTGAACAGATAAATTGCCATATGTAGCTCTAACAGAGTTCATTGTAAAGCATTTTCTATTGTGAAGGGTAATTTCATTATGGTTGTTGAAGCGCTTGACTGAAATTATGGTCACCATAAAATCTTTCGTCTATAGAATGTGATGTGTGTGTTGGTGTTTTCATTTCCCAGTGTGAACGTGTTACATCTGGAGCTTGTTTGTTTGCCTTTTCCCTCCACACATTGGCGCGGCAGTGCCGAGCAGTGAACCTGACCCGGGACAGCAATCCCAGCTTCTCATCCACAGGGAAAATGTGTGTGATAAACAGAGAGACTGAGATAGTGTAACCTGTTTCCAAACTCAGTGTGAGCCACAGAAAAAATAAGACATGAGACGTAGTCTTAGAAGGAGAGAAGGCAAGGAATGAGGGACAGAGAGATGAAAGAAAGATAAAAAATAATAAAAGGCAGGGGATGAGCAATCAGCAGCGCCGTGAGCTGAAACGCAGACTGCAGCTGCCTTCCTGAGCAGCTGAAATAAAAGGGAAAAAATCCTTAAGACAACAGAGCGGAGCTACACGGGCTTCCTTCCTGACGTGACCAGCTCGTGAGCCGTGTGGGCCTGTCTCCATAAATCCCCGCTGATTTACGGGGAACTGGGTGGCTGTCAGCTCCGTGCTTAACCCCCACCACCCCGGCCCAGTCTTAAAGCCAGGCCGCCGACCACCCGTCCTTCCCCGTGGAGTTCCGACACACTCGTTCTGAACTTCAAATGATTTCAGCCCGGGTTGATATAGCGCGCAGATTATAGCACACGTCAACATGTTAAAAGATTCTCCCGTGTCCTCCCTGAATGCGCCAGAGCGTCAGTCACGAGGATATATTGTTACAGTGGCAAACCTGGAAGGGACTCGTTCTCTAATTTACACGGCTACTGAGGAGTAGCGCCGAGATGCATTGTGTTAGCAAGCATAGTTATTTTTGTGTTGCGTCTCCCTGTCGCTCTCTGGCTTTGTAGTTGCCAGTCAGCCACTGGGTTTGAGCCTTTAATTATTTGCCGGTGCTCTTTCTCTGTCTCTTTTTCGTTCTCCTGCTCTCTCTCCCTACCCTCACTCCCTACCCTGTCTGCGTGATTGATTCTTGTTTTCATGTTTTTCGATTGGGCCACACAGATCTGTCAGACTGTATAGTTATTCTGCCGTCTTTTCCCTTTCAAAAGCTCTGAAGAGCAGTGTGCACTGACAGCTGTTAAAACACACAGTTGTTGGGGTTTTTTACCTCTTTTTTTGTCAGAGAGCAGATGTCAGTGGCATGTTTGTGTGTGTTTTTCTTTAGGATGTATTGAAAACTTTGGGAAACAGTTGCAGAGGAAGTAGCAAATACACCAGGATACATCATAATAATGGAAATTTGTTATTATTGAACAATAAAAAATGGCTGACTTGCTCACAGTTGGAGGGAAACGTTTTTAGGCTCCGTTTGAGGAAAAAATTTCTCAAGCAGACAGTATTGTTGCTCGTCTCTGGCAGGTGAAGAGTTAAGGAGATCAACATTGTCATCCCAGCTAAAATCCCCCCTCCTTCTGTCTCTTCCTCCCTCCTTCCCTCCCTCATCTGTCCTCCTGCTCTGGTTCCTGCTCCCTCCTCCTCTCTGTCACGGTCTAGTGGCGAGGCTAAGTTAAGTAAGAGTGTTCTAATAATTAGGCTGCAGAGCGACCGCTCGTCTGTGCTTACCCAGATGTTAAAAGGCTTGTCCTCTCATGTTGCCTCCCTGTTGGTACCCCCTCCACCCTTTATCCATCCCTCTTTTCCAGCTTCTCTCTCTCTCTCTCTCTCTCTCTCTCTATCCTCAATCTCATTTGCTCTTGCAAGATCTATCTATCTATCTGTCTATCTATCTGTTTTACTGTCTGTCTCTCTCTTTTATATCAAACATTTGCTTGCAACCAACATTATGGGATTGAGGTTTTATTTCTATTTGAAAATCTGCTTGTCAGAAACATTTGAGAGTGTTGAGAATTACTTTATTGCAGATCTGAAGAGTAAAGTGTGTGATCTTTCTTTCTCTCTGTGGTTGCTCTTGGCAAAAGACAGCAGGTGTCAGTGCAGCAGGCCATGGCTTCACCACTCTTTGCGGTGTAAGGGAGCACCGGGCCGGGCCATTGTTGCGGCATGATGCAGATCAAGGATTAGGGCTTCCATCCTGAGCTTTGTTGGCAGACCCACTTGAATTGGACACAGGCTGGTGTGTGCGGACCGCTGGAGCCACTGTTAGGGAAATGAACAGGGGAAATGAGATGAGAGCATGCATCCTCTCCAGACAAACAGCTGGGATCAGAGTGAACGAGTGAAGGTCTTACACACCACCGCACAATGCTCATGAATATACAGTAGCTCTTTATTGCCTAACAAACACACTTGTTTGGTATGAAATAGTGTATTGCTTTGATTAATTTGTGGTTTAAAAGAATATAACCATTATGCCCTAAATGATTTCCATTCATAGATGCAAGCTCTTGACTGTTGTCTACATGCAGCTGTATGGAGGTTCTGGCAAGCATCAGGCATGCACCCAGTCTCCCAGGCTTTAGGTCAGGCTTGTTCCCATGGCCTGGATGTGGGCCTTGTGGTGATGTCACACTTTGCTATAAAAGCAAGCTGAAAGCGGTCCGCTGAGTCCTGTAGAACCGCACAGCTGGCATTAGTATCCGTTCTGCACATGCACCCGGGGTCAGGGAGCCGGTCATGGTACCACAGCGGGCCGTCCGTCAGCCCTGAGTTTAGTTCCGGGCCACCGGCAACCAGGAACAACCCTTAGATCAGGCTCAAACTCCCCTCCTCCCCATCCTAGACTAATGCAGATGTGCTGAAAAGCCTCATCCCCCTGAGTCCCTTAAAGAGGTAGGGGATGAAACTTCACTCTCGCTAACAGGTTCACCACCCAGAGCACAGCAGACCCACCCCAGCCAGCCACCCGTTCGCATCCACCACCTCTTTATCCTTCTCTCTCCCTTCCTTCACCCCTCCTCACTGTTTCCCCCAGTAATCTAATCTTCTCTTCGTGTGCGGGTGCAGTCTTCTGTGACAGACTTGTTTCCAAAAAGCCGGCTTGGCTAAAGGACACACATATTATATATATTTATTGCTTCCCTTAAATGTGAATTATTGAACACAAGTGATTACTGAGTGGGATGTATTGGGCGCTTTCTCGGAGTTTCAGACGACTGTCGGATTAAAACAACAACATCCAAAGTGACATCTTGCATGAGAAATGTCTTTAATGTAAGCTTGGCTTTCTTCCGAACATTAGCATTAGCTAAAGGCCCTTACACCTGTAGCGGTTTGTTGCTTGTTTTCGGCTGCTACCGAAGCTTCCAGCTCTGCTTTATTGGTTTTGAGAGGGCCGCATGTGTGATCATTGCTCATTACCGGTCGCAGAGACCTGAGGCAGAAAGGCGGCTCAGGAGAATCTGCATGGAGATACGCACACTCCTCCAGAATGCCAATAGCCCGCACACATTAGAAAGTGTTGCCATTTTGTACCTTCTTCCCGTCACTCTCTGTCCAGGCGCTCGTAGGGGCCTGATTAATTATTTAGCAGCATGTATCATCTATTTACCTTAGTAATCCATCTGTCAGCACGCTTATTGATCCAATCCTGCATTCTAATTGTGCATCCTCTCGCAGCAGCTAGCTCATATTTAAATTCAATGCCTGTCACTGCGCCTGACTGTCTGTGCGCCGTGTGACTCCGTCGACTATTGCGTCTGTCGCTGCGGTTGCATTTCAGAGTTAAGCTACAGCTGTTCTGGAGGAAGTGAGAGTGTATCTTTCGTCCCCTCTCAGGTGTGACTGCATGGTCGTTTTTTAAAGTGACACATGGAAAGGGGGGTTTTATTCAGAAAGATGTGGTAGGAAACGAAAGAGATTCGGGAAGAATGAGGGTGAGAAGAAATCATGAAACTTACATATATATCTATTTCGTAAACCCTCAGTTTCATTCCAACTTCCTCTTACTTTCTTTGTTGTACAAAACCTAAAACAGCTGCTATCTATCCATCCCTCTTTTCCATCTCTCTCTCTCTCTCTCTCTCTCTCTCTCTCTCTCTCTCTCTCTCTCTCTCTCTCTCTCTCTCTCTATCCTCAATCTCATTTGCTCTTGCAAGATCTATCTATCTATCTATCTATCTATCTATCTATCTATCTATTATGAGTTAACAATAGATTAGAGATGCAATACAACTGGGCATTTTACATTTGATTGAAACTATCGTCTATATCAAATTTAAATAATTGTATTCCTTTCAACGCAATTCACCATTAGTATTTGTTCTACCTACCACTAGATTGCATGAACAGTATTGTTGGATATCATAGACAGTGAGTGTGCCTTCCTACCTTTGTTTACTGCTTGCAAAGGTAGCATTTTTCATCTTTTGGTCAGCCTTTCTCTTACCTGTTCTCTTCCTATCTAGCATTTTCACTTTCATCCCTCTCTTATTCTCTGTGTGTGGTTGTGTGGTGGCAGTAGGGGCTTGTTTGTTGTGGTGACAGGGAAGGCGCCCACTGATAAGAGCACCATGGCAGCTGGTTACTGTGGCTGTGTGCGGTTAGTGAAAAGGCCAGAGTGCGGGGCGGTCAGGAAGCTGAAACGCTCCTGCAGTTGTCAGGCTGGTCTGTCTGGCCAGGCCCCTCAAACTGGGCTTTTACATGCCAATAAAGAAGGCCGTTTCGGGGGTGGGCTGGTAGCCAGGCAGCCTGGGAGAAAACAGTTAAAATAGGCACTTAAGAACGCCCTCCCCCCTCTCCTATCACGATGGGTTACGCCGCCGTTCTCAGTTGTGTTCTAACAAGGCTTTTGACATAATTGAATACAGTAGCCCTGAGTAGATAAGCGTTTCGTGTGCCAGCCGCTGTGCGTCTGAGAATTCTGGCTATGTGTGCACATACTGGAACTGTATGTGTGTGTTTTATTAATTTGCCTGTGTACTAATTCCGTGTGTGTCCGCATGCTCACTGCCAGCTGGACGTGTGTGAGCTTATATCCTTCCTTTGATGGCCCACTCCTCTTCAGGGCTAATAAGAACAGATGCGCGAGCGCCCAGCATGAGTGATCGTGCAAATGCAGCAATCAGTAAACACTCGCTGAGTTAATGACACCAATCAATGGCCTTTTAAAACAGCTATTTGATAATTGCAATCATCAATGCCTCCTGTAGTATACATTACAAATGGCCCTCTCCTCTTCTTCTCCACTCCCTCCTACTCTGTCTCTCTTTTCCTCTTCCTTTTTCCTCTTCCTTTCATTTTGTGTACATGGATCCATGGTCATATTATCCTGTCAACCGACGCCAATGCATCTCAGGCTATCATTGAACCAGAGCATTTTAGCATCCTCGTCTTCCAGGATTTTTATTGAATTTATTTTATTGGAAAGAATTGAAAACACTCAAAATAAAAGTTTCAATAACAACATAAGTTTTTAATTACACTAAATAACTTTAAAAAATCTTACAAAATTTGTTAAATCAAACCTAAAAAACATATAAATATATATATAAATAAGTATTCAAGGTTCATACTTGATGACTTTTGTTAATCTTTGCTTTGTAAATCTTTTTCTTTATAAACAATTTCAACTTGATAATGCTTTAATCATGCTCCATGAGGTAGTTTATAATTTCTTAAATATATATATATATATATATATATATATATATATATATATATATATATATATATATATATATATATATATATATATATATATCTTTATATCTTATTATTTGATATATTTATAAAAGGTACAAAACATTTATCAATGCAGTAGACTTTAATTTAAATATCTGTTGTGCAAATCATAATGAAGCTTGATTTTTGTTAAAATGGAATAAAGATGTTAAAGAATTTAAAGGGAAAATAAGAGGTTTATTTTTAATTACTACTACTTTAATTTCATATGTACATGATTGAGGTCTCAAACGAAATGTAAAGTCAATCTCAACAGAACATGGGGGTGGTTAAGGTTAAAAAAACAACATTTTGCAATTAAGAAGCCCGAGGCAATCATCAATTTCATCTTATTTGGTGGGAGGTATATTGATTCATTCGCTTTTCATCACTGTTCTTTGTTCCTTTTTGTGTCCACTCCATGTGAGCGATACAGTATTGGACAGAGAAGACACAGTGGTCACGAGTGATCTCATGCGCGAGTGCTTTTCCTGTCTGTGTTTTCTGCAAGCCGAGAGCGAGTTTATTTTTGTGATACATCAAAGAACACGGACGTTCTTTGACCGCATCTCCTCCCAGGGGGTCAAAAATCTTCTTAAGCAGAGACCCCCTCCACTTCACCCCTATCAAAGGCCCCCCCTTCGGTCGGCCATTTTCAACCCGGCGGCTGTGCGCCTGCAGGCCCTAGACCACGACAATTTCAGCACTGCAGAGCCGAAAATTGTCACCATTGAAAATGGCACCTAAAAGTGGCTAATCTGAACTCCCTCTTTATCTAGTCCCCCCTTCCTGTGTGTGTGTGTGTGTGTGTGTGTGTGTATATGTGCTTTTGTGAGTTAAGCTGTGATTCACACCTGCTGCTGTGTAATCCTGTAGTCATGTTGGCCCCTGGCTCCCGTGCTCGCGCGGCTCTGCGGGTGCCATTTGGATACGGGCTGTCTAATACCACATCCCCACGGCAGAATGCACGGCATCCGCCTCTGGGGAAACGGGGGTGGAGGGGGGGCACAGTCGAGTCGGCGAATGGGGTCCGGAGGAGGAGGGGGTGAGCTTAGAGAGCAAAAGAGAGCAAATCTGTCACTTTTCCCAAAGCAGTCACCCCTGTGACCTCCATTCAAAGATATATTGATTTTCCAGTGCTCTGTCTAACAAGCGGCAGGCTGAGTGGGGTTTAGTGATAGTGGTCGTATGGCTCGGACACAGCGTGATGCTCTCTTCTAGAAGTTAAACACGTCTCCTCTCTGTCCTCCTCGCGGGGGCATCAAACAAGTACAAATAATCAAAAGGCATTGGCTCCCCTCCGTTTCCCCTTTGCAGATCTCTCCGTATGAGACCATTTTTCTGCACACATATGACAGCATTTGCTCCTCATGTGGGGCCTTTTGCTTCAACTTTCCCTAATTTTTTGTTCCTGCATGTGTGTCCAGTTTGCTTTGTGGGGTTTAGGAGGGCTCAAACAGACCCTCCACTTTAACTTTACTGGTCTCCTCAGATACACACAGTCTGGTGAGATGCAAAAATCTGTGGAGCAGAGAGGAGGGAAACAAAGCGACCATGTACAAACAAACAGTATCAGGGGAGAAGGGCCTACGCCTCTTAGAGCGAGCCTATCCTTCAGTATATCAGGCTTGGGAGAGAGAAAGAGATGGGAGGAAAGAGAGGAAGGCTACGTTCACACAGCAGAAGAATACCGATGTCACTCTAGTTTTAGAGTGCTAAATATGTTTACATTCACAGAGTTTATTTATAAACAGATGCGACACTATCTTTCACCGAATCTGACACATTTAAGTCCTCCATTTTAATATTTTTCATTATTTGACATATTTTAAAAACATTTAAAATGAATACATTTAATTTTCATTTAAAATTCTATTTACAGTATGTGCATTCTACAAATATTGAACTTTTATTCCAGGTTAAAAAGTAAATACATCTTCATTAATTTCTCTTCACTTTTCTTTTGACTAGATCAGAGGTACATAATTTAAAGGGAAAGTAAAATGGTTGATTTTTTATTATTACTATTTTATATGGATATTATTGAGGTCTCAAACAAAAAGTTATGTCAATCCCAACAGAACATGAGGGTTAAGGGGAAAAAATACCATCTTTTGAAAGGGGGTTGGTTCAATTATCAGATTGCTTGCACGTTTGCATTTTTTTATCGCTTTTTTAACTGAAAAATACTGACCTTATTAAAGTCACTTCTGAAAGTCGTTGTTTAAACAGGTCAATTTATGAACATAGCTAAAAAGAAGTGAGGTGGACCGATAGAAAGAAAGAACTAGAGAAAGAGAGCGAATAGTTTACTTGCAGCACCAGAAAAAGGAGGCTTGTTTTTGAGATGAGACTGTTTGTTCAGTCAGGCTTCAACAAACCTGCCACCAATGGCTTGCCGAGCTGGGGTGAACACAGAGGAATGTTTCACTTCGTTTTCTCAGATGTGTTTGTATTTCACGGAGTGATGCACAAAGAAATACAAGATTTGTTTTTTGCCTCTCCAGAAAGCCAGTTTTATTTTTCCTCTTGTTTTTTTCCCTTGGTGGATTTTCAGGCAATCTGTTCCAAACTGTTACGACTCTAGCTGAATTCTCATAATGACAGTGTGAGGCTGTTTGCATCAGCAGCGGATGTAGACGGCGGCATGTACTGTGTGAATAGCAGAAGGGCCTGTAAAGTGAAGGTTTTAAAACTGCCTGTCTTTGCAGCAATGTCACAGTAACAACTGGAGGGATGTTATGAGCCTGCTCCAGTGGCAGGTGTCTGGGGAGAAATGGCCTCACGCAGAAACCTGGTGTTATATCCGTGGTAACAGGGCAATTGGTGGGGTCGGGGCAGACGCCCCAGTGGGCCAGGATGTCTGCATTCCTTAGGCAGATTGCATGGTGGGAAATGTTTTGGTAGGGGTTCGAGGTTTGCTGTGCGCTGTAATGGCAGGGCGTGGAGCACAGGGAGAGGTTTACCTGTGACTGTAAGAACAGCACTGACATGACCCTCACCCCTAGCCACATGCTGTTGAGAGGTGTTGAAAGGGCTTACACAAAAAGTAAAAAACACGAGCGAAAAAGTATTTAAGTAATGGGTAATAAAACTGTTTGCCCTATAACTGTATTTTTTGAGGATAAAGCTGTATTTCATAAAGAGTAAACGGAATGTCGGGTTGGTGTCGTGGCTTAGCAGTTTACGGTGCTCATGTGAATGATGTGAGTTTGAATCTGGTTTTAATTGCAAATCTTCTCCATCATTGCCTGTCCTTCATACAGTCTAGCAAAAATAAACACCAAAGTTCATTCGCAGGTTAATATGAATGTGATAATGATTTATAAAAATATATTTATATAATTATATAATTATAAATAGTAATAATGTTTATATTTTAATGAAATATTTTATATTTTAATATTAATATTTAATAAATAATGAAATCTATATAGTTATGTGTGTGTCTGTGTGTAGATGTTTATATATATATATTATGTGTGTGTGTGTGTGTGTGTGTATACAAATTTTTTTTTAATCTATGCTAAATATAGATTACATTTACAACAATTGCAACTTCAGCTGCACATTTATATCACAATAGCATAGACATTATATATAATATAATTTAATATAAGCATATAATGTAGTAGCTGGTATGTAAATTATTAGCTTTGAGTGTGTGTGTGTGTGTGTGTGTGTGTGTGTGTGTGTGTGTGTGTGTGTGTGTGTGTGTGTGTGTGTGTGTGTGTGTGTCTGTGTCTGTGTCTGTGTGTGTGTGTGTGTGTGTTTATGTCCACCCTCGGGGGTCTTTTCTAGCTCTTATACCTGTTGTAGCACGCTCTGCTGCTGTGTTAATAATATTCTGTCGATACAGCGACGTGATGAGCCGGCTGTCTGGTTTGGGCTGTTCTACATCCATCATCCCTGCTTCCAGCCTCCACCCGTCAATATCGGGGCCCAATGCTAATGGTGGCATTTAACCAGCGGATCTGACAAATTAACCATCGTCCGTCTACATGGGTTAAATATTCATCATCCCAGCTTTAACCAGTCCTAGCCCCCCTCACAGTGCACCTACAGAGCGGCCACATGAGCACAGAGCTCTCAGCACTACATCACTCACATGTGCCCTGAACAAGGCCTAGAGCACCAGGAGGGAACTGAGGTTAAACATACTGTCTTCTTATGGCCAGGAACTGTGAAAAATAGTGACAGTCCTCTTATTTATTTTTATTTTTTTAAGCCCGCTATATTCTTACCAGTGAATTTCATTCGGGCAGGTCTCAGGACAGACAAGACGTGTGCATATCCTCACACATGTACACACCACACCGCACATCCCTTGTGATCTCTGCAGTTCGCACCCTTATGCTCGGGGTTTGTTACAATCAAAGCGTCCCATCACCCTACCTCTCTGGCCGGACTCACACAACAGCTTGTGGTGTGTATGTGTGCCTGTCTGTCTGTGTGAGTCTATATGTGTGTGCAAAGCATGAAAGAGTCCCTGGTTTCTACTGTCCACCCCTCCCCTTCACTGATCCTTATGTCTCCCCCCTTCTCTGTCTCTCTTATTCAGCCTGTCCATCAGTGGCCTCATAAATAATTCATTGCACTCTCCCTGATGTCTTGTCACCTTCCCTTCTCATTCGCCACCTTGGCTCCCTCCTCTCACTTCCCCTGTGCTGTCCTCAGTGTAGCGGAACACCCCGGGAGCCAGCAGGGCCCAGACCACACACACCCTCTCTCTCTCTCTGTCTCTCTCCTTTCTCTTCTCTGGCTCCTCCCTCTTCCCCTGTCCCAGTCAATGGTCATTCAATCAGAAATGGCTTTCTTTAGTGTGCTCCATTTGTGGGTTGCATTTGTAGCCCGGTAATTAATAGCATGTCCTTTTAAACTGTCCTCTTCCTTTAAGATTCATGCACTCTCTACTAAGGCTCAACACTGAGGAATAGCAATAGAGCCCTGTGTTTGTACAGTGTATGTGCTATTATGGGTTTTATTACTACTATCATAATTTGATGTCATTTTTCACTGCATTTCAAAAGTTTGAGGTGGGTAAGATTTTTTAAATGTTTTTTAAAGAAGTTTTTTTTTTTTTTTTTTTTTTGCAAAGCTGCATTTTTTTTTATATCAAAATACAGTAAAACAGTAATACTACGAAATATTATTTAAAATAACTTTTCTATTGTCATATATTTGCAGCATCCATTACTTCCATTCTGCCTAGATTTTCTCAATTTTGTTCAAAACACCTCTAAACTGTCAGGAAATGAAGTTAATAGTACTTTACATCCTCCTCAGTGGTAGGTCGGGGAATTGATAGGTTAATCCACCACCAGTTGCACGGCGTGTAACCACAAACATCTTAAACAGAGACGTCACTTATAGAGCCCAGCACTGATGTAGCATAACCACAATAGCAAACCCTTCTGTTCAAATGGGGCTGAAAACACAGCGCCGTACGATTCGTCTTGTGGTTCTCTCATTGCTATTCCTCCCTGCATCCCTCGTCAATTAATGACTGAATTGTATGTGCACAAAAAAAATGGAAAAAGACAAGCACCCGGGAAGAGTGAAATAATACTGCTATTATAATGTATTAATCACATAGCTTTGAGGGCAGTACAAATAACATCGCAACGGAAGAAAAAACAAAACTATGACAAATTGGTTTTCCTTCATGGAGCTTGTTTAGCGTTCAGGGAATTGCTGATATCGAAGCCCGATTACGATCATCAGAGAGCTGTGTGCTCTTTCATGTGTGCTGCTAGTGAGCGTGTGTGTTTGATTTTGCATGTGTGTGTGTATGATTCACAGAACAGAAGGACTCAGCCGTGTTTGTAGGCGTGAGTATCAGCCCTTTTGAGACTCGCGCGGTCCTACAGACCATCTCTCTCTCGGGCTCGCCCTGACAGGGCCTGTCTGCAGCACTCAGGCCCTGATCAGGCAGGGCGATTAATACGTTTTAAAAAATGTCCCATCCACTCTCGCAGCCAGCCACACAACTGCTACTCTTTATTCTGCCAGCCGTCTACACGCGCTCTGCAGCATCAGCAGCGGCAGAGCGGCCCATGAGAAGCAGATCAATCAGGCAGCCTGCTGATGAATTAAAGCCTTTAGCAGCCAGGAGGGGGAAGCTGAAACTTTGCTGAACCGCACACACACTGCTTGTCTACATCTTAAACGCACCTTTGTGAGCCAATCATATGCAGTTATCACAACATATAGTGAGCTGTGGTGGCTTAGAAGCCGAATAGAAATGAGTAGGACGAATAAAGAGTAATTTGGTGTGGAACGTATCATGTCCACATCCTACCTGGTCCTTTTTGTTTTGTTAACGCACCTTTGTGAGTCAGATAGCCAACCCTATCACCGCATATAGTGAGCTTTGGTGGCATAGAAAATGAATAGAAAAGAGTAGAACGTATTAAGATGAGTCATTCGGTGTGGAACGTCTCATGTCGACATCCTACCTCATCCTTTTTTATTCCTGTCATTCAGTCTAGCTTTCGATTCACTTTGTTACAGCCACTAGCCTTCCTCTGCCAAATTATCTCTCTCTCTCTCTCCCCGTCCCATGATAAATTAATTTTAACAGTGACAGCTTGGTTACAGAGCCGCCCGCCTTGTTTCGGGGTAATTCTGGCGACAGCTTTAAGACTTGTTGTATTTAAGGTGCCCTGTAATTACATGGCTTTAGCATATGTAGCGCGAGAGATATGATTCATCTGCCAAGTGGGAGCTGGCGAGAGTGGGAGGGAGGGAGCGAGAAAGAGAGATACGGTTCAGCAAATAAAAAAAGAGCGGCGTGTTGCTATGAAATGTCCCCCTTATTATGTCTCATTAAAGCTGAGACCACAATAAGGCAATACGGCCCATTAATAAGATCTATGATCGGTGTGCTAAAAGCCACAGAAAGGGGAAGGTTGATATCTCGTAGGTCCGTAAGGGGTGTGTGTGTGTGTGTGTGTGTGTGTTGTGCTGCCCATAGTAGAAAACAAGAGGAAAATTGTGTTCCTTTTTCAGCTATAACCCTGTGGTGTTTCTGAGCGATAGCAGATAGCAGCGAAGCCCCTCTGCGCTAATTAGAGGAGCTTTTAACGAGGACAAAAAGATCTGTAGTGTGGGGGAAACTGACAGGCCGCGTTAATCCCAACCCTATTGTCAGAGCTACAGGAAAGCCGTGTTGGACAATCACCCAGGGAGAGCGTGATAAATCCGACGCAGGGCCCTGGCTACCTCCCCACACTCAGGCTAATGGGTTATGAGCTACTGAGCTACCGTTAGTATTTCACACGCACAAATCAACAGTGGTTGCATGTTAACGCAAACATGCTGCGTGAATGCACATCACGCGTATGCGCTTCCTCGCTCTGACACAGACGTGATCATTAGTGGTAATTATCCTGAGTGCTAAATTACTACCTGCAGTTAGTGCTTGATTATTGTGAAGGAGAGCGCTAATCTATAAGCGCGGAGTTAGCGGCGGTATGGAGTGCTACTGCTAGCTCTTCAAACGCCTATATCGGTAAATTAGAGTAATAAGATGCTATTAGGTCTTAATGAGACCACAATGTAATTTACAGTGTGTTGAGTGCTAATCTGCTTCCCACATATGATGTCAGGAGATTGGTAGGGGAATATCACGCTGTTCCAAGGCTGCAGTGACAAAATGCATTCATACACTCTAGTAATGTTTTGTCAGGCAACCAAAAAAAATGTTTCTTGTGGTAACACGTAATTTAACTAGTTTGATTCAAGTCAAATATATAATGTCACAGAATCAACCTAAGTAGTTTATCCAAAGATATACTCATTCTTATGTCGTTCCAAACCTTTGTGACTTTGGTTCCTCTGAGGAACATAAAAGAAAGATGTTTTGAAGAATGTTACAACTGTTTCTGTCCATACAGTGAATGACAATGGGGTCCAAAACAAGACTGAACTTCAGGTTTTGACATAAGTGTGTCAGGTAATTTTCATTTTTAGATGAACTATCCCTTTAAGAACGTAAAGGAATACATTTTGCTTTCAAGTTCTCGCACAGAATAGCAACGTGAACACAAATTCAAAGTCAGGTGAAGCTGCTTGAGTGAGTAAATGACTAGCTGTGGCCTATTGACTATTTGCACAATGAAGTCCAGGTCAGTGTCCAGTAGATTAGAGTACAGGGAGCTCTAAAGTGTCCTCACCTCCTCAGCTCTGATAAATAACTCCCCATCCATATGATTCACTAGGGTGGCCTCCTGCTGATTGGTAATTTGCTGAAATTAAAACCTAATCAAGCAAACTGCTGGACTGCTTGTGAATAATTTAGAAAGGATGTGAGGGAGAGCCAGACATCAGGGACACACAATTGGGGAAGTGAGAGAGAGCAATAAGAACATAAGGAGGAAGAAACTTAAAGTCGAGGAGAAAACCACTTTTATTTTGTGGGGTAATTTTTCCTCCCATTGGAAATTATACCACAATGATATCATTACTGGTGATTTTGTAGCACGAGGTCTTATTCAAGCAATTTCTTTTTTTTTTCGGGAGGGGCATCATCTCTTGCTTTAACTCTAAGAATCAGCAGTATTCGTCTTAGTCAAGCAATTTTCATCCACGATTACTGTACCTGAATAACTTTTAATACCTTATTTCAGTTGTCTCTTCTTTGATTAATTCCTTAGCTCTGCAAGTGTTTCATTAATACCAAAGCCATTTGTCATGTGTAATGAAACACATATTTGCGCAATTTTAACAAATGGAATTTTTAATGAGGTGATGATGGGATATTTTAAGTAAACACTATTTGTCTTTTAGTCCAGCCATCCTTTGGTATCTTGAATTTACCCTTATATTGACCCAACGTGAATAAAATAAAAGAGAGGCAAATCTCATTTAATCTTGTTTATCATAATTTTTTTTTTTAAGTTATTTTATGAGAGTTTATGATCCTTCATTAAAGATGCACTCAGTAATTTCCTCATTAAAAGTGCTTTATTGATATAAACAATATTGCTAATCGCACCTTTGATTGATTGTTGAGTAACATTAGAGTGTCTGTCACTGTATCTTCATCAGTTTTTGCACATTCATCTTGGACTGAAAGTGCTTTCTTCGTTTCACACTTTTAAAGAAAATGAGTACAAATTGTACCTTGTCACTGGGGCAGTACCGACTTGTTGCCGGGCCGCTCTGCGAGAATGAACTGCAGGTCCAGACGTTAGTGTGAGAGCCGGGAGGCCTCTCTAATGGAAATGAAGCTGCTCTGAGGCGCTGTGCCTTTGTTACATTCCGCATACTCACATTTTATTAAGTACCCTTTAGAGAGAGAGAGAAACACAAGAGGCGAAAAGTCACCCTGCTGCATGTTAATTAGCCCGCTGGAAGTCTGACAGAAGAGAGGGGAGTTTGTTAAAGGAGAGAAGGGAGACTTTCTCCAACCCACTCAAAGAGGAGGAGAAAACTTCACTCGCAAACAAAAAACAGCTTTTCTCGGGTGCGCTTTCAGAGGAGAGGGAGAGAATAGGGGAGAGAAAGAGGAAGAGGTTACCTCACTGCTCCCTGTAAGACACTGTCACCCTGTGCACATGGTTCTCGCACCTCACACGGCATCTAAATTATGTCACGTCTCTGTATTGTGTGACAGATGACACATTAGGGGACAATTATGGGATGGTGCTTAAGTTATAAGTAGGCCCACATGGAGTTAAACAGAAAGCTCATCAGATTCAAAATGTTCTCAGCTCCTCTGTTTATTAAAATATTTGGGAGAATCTATCTGTCTGTATGTCTGTCTATACAATATATATTTACATAAATGTAATCATTACATATAAGTAAAATTATGATATATTTTATATATTGCACATATTTTGAAAACATATATTTTGAAGAATTCTACAGATTTTCAACCAAAATCAGTTCAGAAAAAAGTCTGCCAGATTCAACATTTTAACATGTGAACATTGAAATCTTTGGACACAGTGTGAGAAGCAGTGTTATGACAGTGCTATATGGCAGAGCAGGGTCATAGTAGTGCTTGGGTGAGAGTGTTGAAACGTGTGTGTGAGACTTGCGGATGAGGTAGCGGGTGGGGGGGGTTGTAGTTTAAAAGGCTGAAAGAGAGCATGATGAGTGCTCAATGGCACCACCCAGCCTGCCGTGAAATCAGAGAGCCCTGCCAACAACCAGGCTGGAACTACCCCCTGTCAATGAGTATGTGTGCTGGGAGGGGGGCAGTCATGCGGGTCAGACCCTATCCTTCGTTATCCTTCGTTATCCTGTCTTGTCCGTTTTCTCTTTAAACTGCTGAAGATTCTCAACGCGTCTGCTGTGAGAATATGGCAGGAGTGTTTCGGAGCAGTTTGCTAGTAGTTAGGAGTAGTTTGCCGACATGCTTTACTGATCAGGCCAAAAGGGTGCTTTAATCTGTTAATGGCAACTGTAGACCGCTTTTAAAACCCCCTACACACCCATCCATTAGGGGATGTTTTGTTTACCACTCTCCTCACACTTTCTCTTCCTTCGCCCTCACAATGTACTAATGTGTCAAGGCCAGCAATTTTTTATATTTTAGTAGATATGACAACTTATATAAGCTTCTCTCTCTCTTTTTTCCTGTTTTAGTTTTTCTGTAATACCCCTAAATGCAGTATATGTCCTGTGAGGGTGCTTATTTGTGTCTTTGTGTTTTAATAGTGAATGAGTGAGTGCGTGAGAAAATAAAGATGGGAGGTCCTGTCATTTTGGTTGTGCACCAAGAGGAACCAAGATCCTGGGAGGTCAAGAGACTAGTCGTCAACCCTATTCTCCTCCTCCTCCCTTTCTCCCCAAACCTAGGCCACCCCTTCTTGGGTCACGCCGCAGGCTGATCTATGCTCTCCTTCCTTTCTCACCTATTCACTACATTGTTATTGCTGAGAATTTAGTGCTAGGCAAACTCCCCCTGGTCAATAAGAGTCCTGTGCTCTTACCCAACTGACTTCATCATGCAGCTCATCCTAGCAGTGAGAGATGGACCGCTGCATCATTACATTTACAGCTAATGTCATCCCTTCAGTATCCGCCACTGACATCCACTCATTCCAGCCAAGGCATGGGTTAATCACCATCCGGAAATTCATCTTTGGTTTATTAGCTTGCTTCACCTATAGGTTAGATTCAACTCAACACTTTCATTGTGCCAAGCACTGTAATCCTTTAAGCTCTAAAATGAGCATATTAAGAACATTCGGTTAAGGCGTGTTTCAGCATCGGAAGATGGATAAAATACATTTAATATATTAAATTTGACATCCATACTTATCTAGATATACTGCAATTCAGGAATCAATAAAATGTCTCATTACATTGCTTGAAATTGATGTTTAAATTATTAGCCGTTAGTTTATATGTGTAAAAGGCCTGATGCAGGTAGAGCAGATCTCTCTTTCTCTTTTAATTTATCATCTTTTTCTTAGTTTTTTCTTCTTTTTTTATAAAGTTATTTAATAATGAATTTGGTTAGTTTTTATGGGACTATTAATATATTGGTGTTCATTTTATTATGTTTAATTAAACGAAAGCAAACATCCAGCAATCAAATCCTAAATTAAACCCTCGATTGAGGCATATAAAAAGTTCATTCACGTTTTTAAAGGATGATTTTTGTCCTCTAGAGCAGTTGTCTCAGGCCACCCCTTGATTTAATGCCATCCACAAACCTTTTAGCTGCAGAACTGGTGTCTTGAATTTAGCTTTACACAATAAAATACTGTCTGCAGTGTCTGTCCGCAATTAAGCTTCTTATGCCCCACTTTTAGTCATTAACCTTCTATGATGCTTTTTCGAATTGAGTCATAAAATTGTATTTTTAATGGGTACAAATCAAAGATGTACCATGAGTTAATTTAATTAAACTGCCATGAATGTGTTCGGCACCCGTCCAAAGTTTGAGGATAGCAATACTTTTGAAGTTGATTAAAATATGTGATATTTCACATTATTTTACTTTATGGAGAGAAAAGTAATTCATTGTCCCGGTAGAGCTCTATGTAGGCGCATTTAATGAGTGATGCTTTTAGAGAAGTCTATTATTTTGCTTTAATGTCCAGTAATGTATACAAAGCTGTTATGTGCTTAATTTAATAATTGACCAAATGAACTTTTGGAGGTCTGATTTAATCAGTATTCATATTAAGCAGCTACATTAATAGAACTACTAGTACTAATAATAACTATTATTATTATTATTGTTGTTGTTACAAAAATTTAATAATATAATATATAAAATATTATAATTAATAATAATGTTACCCTTATAGAAGTTATTTCTGCTCTCATTTGTATTAGAACAAAATAATTATTGTAATATAGATTTTCCTCTCTTTTACCATGTAACTTTATCTGAATTATTCTAGAAAGAAAGTGAGTATTAGCACAGTTTATGATTTAAATTATATACAATTCGTGTCAATCACTTGTGTTCTCTTTATTCATAAACAGTCATTAGTATGAGATAATTATGCATGAGTAATTTTGTATCACAGGTCGTTTTAATTTTCTTTAAGGTTATATGGTAACATGAATTTAAATTAGGATAAGTGCACAACAGGATACATTTTATTGTTATTAACAATAATAACAATATTTCTGCTGCTGCCAATATTAAGAAGAATAAACCACAAGAAAAAAAATACTAATGATAATTAGATTTAATGGTTATTAGTCAATTATCAGCTTATTCGAACTGTATTACAGCCTGTATAATCACTGTTAGTATTTCCCTGTTATTTTCCCAAAAAATTTTTACTAGCGTTTGTTGAATTAAAATGTAATTTTGAATGTTCATTATTCATAATTTATTGGCGGTTAATTCCCAATTTCATAGTTTTTTGTTATTTTAAAGGCTGTGTCGAGACATCTCGCCCCGTATAATTTGTCTTGTGAGAAAACTCTTTTTCTCCACATTTATTTGTTTATGGCCTTTTTAAGTTACTGATTGGTTTCTGTCCATTCAGCGCCGAATAAGGAAAAACACAGTGCTCAAAACACTCATCCATTTCAAATCACAGATGGTCTTTTCAATGGCTCAGCTCTCTTTTCTCCGTGTCCCGCATTTTGCTCCTCGTTGTTTCTTTGTGTCTAACTTTCTCTTTCCATCGCCTTTGTAAAAGTGCCCCCTCCTGCTCATCTGTCCCTCTTTTCACCTCCGCCTCCTCCCGCCTTTATTCCTCTGCCTTCTCTCTCTCTCTCTGCTGTCTGGTGCATCTGCAACCGCGAACAGAAGAATATCACACTTCGTATCACTAACACAAACCAGCACAAACACACTGGCCAAACAACTTGTTCTTCTGGTATTTGGGGCACAAATATACCGAAGCATGTTTTAGCAACTTTTAATGTGTACTGAGTAAATTATAAAATTAATTACTTTGCTGAAAGATTGTGAAGGGCAAAAAATTAATTCTTTATGTCCTAAACATAGACCGGCACTTGAATGTTTAAGACATGTTGAAATTTGACAAAGTGCTCCCATTCTGTAAAAAACAAATCCAATGCATTATAACATATAACAATATAATTACCATTTTTAATTACTGCCTTAATTTTTTATTTTAAAATCCAACTTATGCCAAAGTTACAACCAGCAGTATGCAACTTTCAATGCAGTTTAGTTCATTTAAATTTTGAAACTCATAAAATAGAGTAGACATAACAGAAATTAAGTTAAATGGATAGAAACAAAGATGGTTTTATAACGACAAAATACTTTTTTTTAGCTAATTTTTCATAATGCACATTTTTTTATCCACGTAAAATTTTGTGAGCAATATACCACAATTATAAACATAATGTTTATTACTAAATAAATATTTAGCTGGAGAGACAGACATACGTGAATGTGTCAGTTTCTGGTTGCCTGTAGCTGTTTGTGGCATTTAATAAAGGTGCTTGAGTTTTATACTAAAACTCGTAACATAGCTTGAAGACTCTCTCTCTCTCTCTCTCTCTCTCTCTCTCTCTCTCTGAAGGTGTAATAAACTCACGGACTGTCTCTTTCAGTGGCAGGTTCTGGCTTACTTAAGTAGGCGAAGCCACCTCTCTTTTTTAAGTCCTATTGAATGTGGGCATTGTTGGGGAGTGTAGCCATGTTAATGTCTTGTACCGTAAAAATCGCTGCTTCCATGGCTATTAGGTGCGCTGGTGAAGTACAGGGCAAGCAGAGAAGAGCAGAAGCCACACTACAAAAGCCAGCAGTGGCAGCCGCCGGCATCAAATGCTGTGATAATTGCATTGCTGTGAAGGGCTGGCCCTTTCTCCTCTCTCCATTTTTTTCCCCCTTTTTTGTGTGTGCGATTTGTCTCTTAAGCCAGCGTAACGTCTCGGACGGGGCTGCAGAATGTGGAAAGCAAATTGGAGGCAGAGCGTGAACAATGCAACATGGAACACTGCTGGGGTGTTCTTTAGTGAAAATCACCCCTGCTGGATGAAGAGAGAGAAGGGAGAGTGGGAGAGATTTAGAGTAAGGGAGAAAATAAAAACAGAGTAAATAAGGAGGGAAAGAAAGAAAGAAAGAAAAACAGACGGAAATAAGACAAACTATTTACCCACTGCAGCATTCAGGCTCTCAAGAGTTTCCTCTCAAAAGTGATCATTTTAAAGCACTTCAGACTAAACCACACAGACTTGCCGTGCCCTTTCGCTCTTTGTTTGTGTGGACGGCATTACAGTCCCTGGACTGTTCCAGTGACAGGAACAGACTTGCATTTTAGTGCCAAGCTTGTGGAGAAACAGTTTGTGATTGTAAATATATAGTTGACTGAAAGTAAACAGATTAGAGGAGAGGAAGCTTAACTGTTCAAGGCCCCTTTTTGATGTTTAAGAGCCTAATTTGATTTTTCACCTCCCATTGTTTCAGTGTTTTGCTCCTCTAATCCACTTTAAAGTGGAGGCAGCTTTCATCCTGGCGGGGGGGTTCAGGGAAGGAGGGGGTGAGGGAAAGAGTCACTGGCCACCGTTTCCCGTCTCCTTTCCAAAAGCACTAGCAGAGAAAGTGAGCGGGAGTTTTTTTTTGTTTTTTTTTCACAAGGTAAAGGTAACCAACAACCCCTCCGCCACCTCCGTCTCTTGTTTTTAAACACTCCAGTGTCTCAATAAAGCCCCCATGGCCGCACAGCAATAGAGGCCTATTAGACCTTGGTGCTGTATTAGAAAGGAAAGAAAGGGTGAAGGGGTGGGTGGGGGGCTGGGGGGCGAGACAGAGAAAGGGAAAGAGGGAGGTGGAAATTGCCAGCAGAAGTAGCAGTGAAATGACCAGCTTGGCGATACTGGCTTAATGTGCCCTCCTCTGTGACCCTGAAAAAGCACACACAAAACAGAGGACGGACATTATCCTCCCGCAGCCCTGAAAAGAGCTGCGATGAAGCCAACCCTTTGTGTTCCACAGCCCTATCCACACCATTGACTACAGCATTTTTCTTAAATCTGTTCAAGGGAGAGAGAGAGAGAGAGAGAGAGTGGGTAAGAAAGTATTTGTGTCCAATTCTTATGAACCATCTGTGACAAGGTTTGTATTCATCGGACTAGCCAAATAGCTTTGTACATTGGTATGTTTGTTTTTATGTGGTTAGAAAAGTTTTGTTTCCCAAAAGGCAAGTGTCTTGAAATCCTTTTTCATATCTCTGTTTAAACTGACCCGATAATTGGAAGCTTTATTTTATTTGTTGAGGATTGTACACATGAAATATTCCCCTACTATTAATTTAAGAAGTTATTAATTTAATTGAATGTAGATTCATATATTTTCTTACAGAAAATATTTTTTCTTTGACATCAAATACAACAACTCAAGCAACCAATATACAGTGTGCTCGATAAATAGATTTTGTGCTCTGTGTCTGTATATACTATAAAGAAGAAAACAAAGAAGGAAGAAAAAGAGCCTGGTTCTCTGGGGACAAATGACTATGTAACCCTCTCCAACTTGCATTTAATCTCTTTTTCTCTATCCATTTGCCTCCCACAAATATGTGTGATTGTGCATTTTTGCTCATGTATGCACATGTGTTTGTGTATAACAAAGCAAGCTCAGCAGTATTCTGATAACTTTGTTTTCTATGCTTAAGGCCAGGATATATATTGATATATATTACTACTCTGTGTGGCATATTCATTTTCTTAGTCTTTTTCTTTAAGACTCCTAGGTACAGTAATAAAAATGGTAAAAAAAAATATGGAAAGAAAGAATAAAAAAATGAAGGAAGGGAAGAAAGGAAAGGGAGGAAGGAAGAATCGAAGAAAGAAAAACCAAAGAAAGGATGATAAACATGGAATAAGGGAAATAAATGAGGAAGGAAGGAAGGGAGGAAGGAAGGAAGGAAGAAAAGAGATGGATGAATTAAAAAGTACAGAAGGAAGAAGGAAAAAAGAAAAAGAAAGAATTAAGGACAACAAAGAAAATAATAAATAAAGAAATAAAGAAATGAAAGATAAAAGGGAAGGGAATTGTAGAAGTAAGGACAGGGGATGAATGAAAGAAAGAGAGATGTAGAAAGAGAAGATTAAAAAAAAGAGTAGTAGCCTAGCAGCGGTGAGACAGTTTCAGCCTGCTTGGCTGGGCAGACATCATAGTGCCAGAGACCTTATTGCTTTTAAGTGGCCACCAGGCAGAGTCTGCGGCTTGAGCCTGCTACCTTTCAAAGTCACTTAATCCCACTCCAGTGCCTCCGAGAGCCCTAATGATCCACACAGGAGACTCTCCACACTGCGCACCTGAATGCTCGCTGCTCTGCAGCCATGCACACTGACTTCGCTGTCACTGCGTTAGTGTGTGTGAGTGTGTGTACTCGTACACAAAGCTCTCCTTTCCTGATCACTGGCCAAACGGCCTCGGGCCCACAGGAGACCCGCATCTTAGCCAACTGGCTCAAGCCTTGACTCTCACAAAAGTCAGAGTTCTGGAAAGATACTGTTTCCTTTAGTCATATCTAATATGAGAAAACTTCCAGAGTACTATTGTTAAATAATCTGGGTTTTCAATCACTACACCTGTGTAATTTTAGTGATGATCACTTGAGTAAATGATCATTCAGTGGTTAAATTTTTCGAGGCCATGTGTTCAGGCTCCAGAGAAGTGTAACAGGTGGTGGTCCTCCTGCTCCCCCCACATCCAGCCCAGCTGGAGTGGTGCATGAGTGTGAGGCGACTGGGTGGATTTGGGGTGTGTATTGGGGTACTGATGCGAGCCGAGAGCAGGGAGGAGGGAGAGCTGGGCGGAGGTTGAAGAAACAAGGCCTGTCGGGTTGAGGGGCGTTTGTGGAAAGGGCAGAGGATGACATCATCCGGAAGGAGAGTTTTTACACTCTTTCATCTCTCTGGGTGACCATGGGGGACTCACAAATTTAATACGCAGGACAATTCATCTAGTATCTGTGAACTGAGTTGTGCCAGCCAAGCATGTTAAAATGCAGTCTGGAGGATGAGTTGAAGAATACTTGGACGGTAACGCACGCACACACACACTTCACCACTCATCCTCCTACCCGCTCGCATACCACCATCTCCCATACTTTAATGGCTATTTCCTTTTCAATTCAGTGCACACAATACAAACATCAGTCAGGTCCCCAAACGCCTGTCAGAGTTACTGAAGTGCCAGGAACGGATGGAGGCAAATGAAAAAGAAAAGAGCGGCCGACGGTGACTTAGCACCCAGCTCTCGCCCTCCTGTCTGACGGCTGGAAAGAGAGGGAGAAAGAGGGTGATGGGTGCCAGTTTAACAATCTGCCTGCTTCAGGCCGTCCTGATGGAGCAAAAGTGTGTTCAGATTATAGGGCTTGGAGAAAGGGGGCGGGCCGCTCAAGAGCCACAGCCACTGACATGATGGAAGCCTAATGGCAATAATTGCCGGTGCTTTGACAGGGCCTATATGATAGTGCACAATAAACACCCTGTGTTTTTCAGGTCAAATTTACACCAAATTGCAGTGCTGTGCTGAAACCGGCTGTTTCGCTGCCCTCCGTTCGGTTGCAGACATTTCACTCTCTGATTTACTCAATCAAAGCTGTCTTTTTTTTATCCCAGATAAACAGAGCAGTGCCGAGGCTTTGGAAGGCTTGACAGGTGTAAAAAAGTGGTAGTTAAACAGGATATCCTCCCCCCTACTTTCTCTTCTTTTTTCCCTCCCTTTTCATATTATTATTTTGGTTTCATTTGTCAGGGGAAAAATGTCAAAGTTTTGTTTTTCTCTGCATGGAACTTTGGCACCTTAATTGAAGACAAGTAATCACAACCCAGGCACTATTCAATTAGACCACTTCTGCAACCTCCTTTCCTTTCACTCTAGACAAAACCACCCTCCTCCTCATTCCATCTGTCCCTCTGAACCCTTAAGACGCAGTGCACTTGTTATTTCAAAGAAGCGATGGAATTTGCCACACCTCAGTTGTGTTCCTTCTCGTTTTTACGAGGTCACTTCTTAAGCCATCGACTTTTATATCATCACTTCCTGATAAGTAAGAGTCTCCTTCAAGTGCCAGCGAAGAGAAAGAGATCTCAGCCCAGCCGGGGATTAATCCCCTAAAAGAGGTTCCACTCATGAGTTCCCAGGCAAGGCTTTGGGGTTAGTGTGGACTCTGACCCCCTCCATCAGATATCCTAAGTGCGCCCCCCTTCTCCTGTCCGAAGCCTCTGGACCCATGTTCCCAAACTGCCCTTACTTTGTTCTCTTTGTTCAAAAAAGTAATTGCATGGCGTGGGGTAAAAGAAATCCAAGGGGGCTATAATGATTTTGAAAAGGAGAAGGGAGACATGGGAGGGGTGCAAGGAAGAGCACTGGAAGACGAAGGTTTGTTGGGGTTGGGGGTGGGGGTAGGGGGTTACATTATTAAAACAACAGACCACTCAAAAGGAGGCTATCCCTGCACCTGATCGACCAGCATCATGTGTGCCAAAATGTTTCTCTCTGATCTCAGTTCAAAGACAGCAGGGAAGAGACTCAAAGCATTCAGAAGAGGGAGGGAAATGGGGGGGTTAGGATTGTTGGCTTACTACAAAAAGGCACATCCCTAGTCCCTGGAGTCTACAAATCATTCAAGCAAATACTGAGTAGTGGACATGCAGCGTTAAATCTGGTCTTAAAGGGAGGGATGCCCTGCTATTGAGCACTGGACCCACGTGTTTTACCATGGCAAGTGTGTGCAGATGATAGAGTTGCCTTCATGTGCACATCTGTCAACATGATTGTGCCTGGGTTGATATCACCGCAAGAAGTTTGTGCTCTTGCAAACCCGTTCAGGTTCGGTGTCCATATGTGTGTGTGAGACGTGGTGCCGGTGTCTTGTCCTTGGGCTCCATACTTTATAGTATTGGAAACATTCTGTAAGGCCGCTGAACAAAGCCTTCAGGGCTGATTGCCTTACCAGTAAAACTAATAGTCAAGGAGCTCCTGTGCTCCGGTAAGAAGCCAGCTGCTTTCAAAGGCTCGGCCGGCGGGCCTCACTGAAGACCGCTAGCTCCCACAAGCCTAAGAAACTCTCAGAGTTCAACTAGAGGAATCTCAGAGGTTAGTGTTGAAAAGCTAAAGAGCTTGATGTACAGTCACAATGAAGATAATGGAATGAAGGAATTGGAAGTCTCCTGTGTTGTAAATAGATGTTTTCCCATATCCCTTTTCTGTTTTTTAGTCCTAAGTTGAGCAATCTGTCCCTGGATGCTGCAAGATTTGTTTAGCCAAAAGGGGAAAATAGCTGCATTTGTAGAAATTTATGTCCTGGTTTGGCGGAAGATATAGTAATGGAATGTTTTATGGCAAACTCTCAGCCTTAATTTCCTCCTGCAGCATAGCAGGCTCGCTGAGGAGAATGCCCGGGCCGATCTGCAGCCATGTTTCCATTATGTGTCTGTGATGTGGCCACAATGTAATTGTAGTTTCGTGGTGACGCCATCACCACAACATGACAGCACCTCTCCAAACATTATGATCTGTATTTTTGAGAGGAAGGATGCAGTGAACTTTCCACCAACACTTCTGGCTGACTCCGAGACAAAGGCTTAGGTCATCTCTCAGAAAGCAAACCAGGAATAGCGTTTAATACATTTCCATTTAATAAATCCCGATTCTTTAGAAGTTTCCTCTCTTTCCAAAGATGACTTGAACAACTTATCCCCTTTTTGTCTTTTTATTGACTCAGGTTAGAATGGTTTTGTTTTCTTGAAGGTAGTGAGGTGTTTTTTGGCTATGTTTGTTTGTATTTGATTTGGTCCTTTTTGACCCCTTGAGCACTTCCTGTTTGACCTTTCCCATCTGGGGAAGTCATTTTAGCCTTTTCTTCCTCTGTGCTGCCCACTCTAATGAGTCGTGATGCCGTAGTAAATGGTCAGCCCCTAATGACCCATCCAGCCTGAGTCAGGCAGCAGACATGGCACTGCAGAGCAGACCGAACATCACAGATCTACATATTCATTTTTCTTTGTGTCTGGCTGACTGTATTCTTTCCTCTTTCATCATTCTGTGCCCCCAACTCTCTCGCAGCCGTTGTTTATGAAAAGGGATTTATTGGTCTGTGTAGGGCTGTTAGGTGGTGGTGGGCTTCAGTGTTCAAGTGGTCTACAAGGAGTAAGCTCAGGGACTGTTTGAACACACCTCAGTGGTCCGAGAGCTATCCTTGCTTCCTCAAAACCTGCGTCTTTCCCTTGTGGCTCTAGAAAAAGTTAGCATGAGGTCAAGAACAAGGTGTTTCTCTTGAGGAGGTGGTGTTGGAACTTCTGTAAATGTCATTTAAAAAAAAATATAGATTTCCATCAGCCTATTCCTGTCTTTTATTTTATTTTATTTTATTTAGCTTTTTTTTAAAGATTATTTTCCCTTTTATTTTGTCAGATGAAAAAAAAAAAAAGATGTATTTAAAAAAACAAACATTTATTCATAAATTTTTCTTTCTTTTTTTTAGCCATTTTCAAGATATTATATTTTTTTCTTTTTTATATTTCTTGGTAATTATCCTCTTTATTTAGGTGTGCTTACGGTAAATATAGATACGGGTGTATGATGCAGACATAGCTGACAGTTTTATACAGCCTGGTGTTTCCCTTAGTGTTGTTTCGACTGGGTTGGGTCTCACGTCCTGGCAGACAGACAGGTGTCTAAGATTGGTTGTTAGTTTGGGTAATTAGCAGGCTGTGCTGAGCTGTAAACCTTCATTACATTCCGGAAGAGCCTGCACTTTTACGAAGGACAGACGAAAGGACAGGGGAAGTGGGTGGGCTAGGATGGGCCCTCCCATCCCTGAAGCACGTCTGGAAATCCACACCATTCCACACAAGACAAGAGTGATAGGCATGTGAAAAGACATTTAAGAGGAAACATGTGCTTTCATTTGTTGTCATTAAATAAATTTACTATTTACTTTCTTAATGTACATTCCTGGTCTAATAGTGAATGATTTATTGGTGGATGAAAGAAAAATAGTTTGGCTACATAATGATTTAACAAAATGTAGCAACTTGCTTTTCTTTTGAAATGACAGACACCAATCTATGCTCTCAATGAATATCGTGTTTCACTCGAAAATACAGATGTAAAATGATTTGTAAATGACAGACCACATAGTTTTTAAGCTTTATTACTTTTGGATCCTTATCATTAGTGTTTGACAGCAAAAATCGTTCCTAGGTCTAGATTACATTTAAAGACCATCAGGCTCGCATTTTAAAATTGCCGCATCTCCACACAAATACATCCTCATTCCAAAAGCATCACCAGGACTACCCTGGAGCGAGTGAGGTCACAGCTGTGCTTACTCCTTTGTAAAGTGCAAATCTCTTCACCCTCTCAAATAAGAACAGATAACAGTACTTAGCCTACCAGCATCCATCTATTCATTCTCAACACTCCCCTTCCTCACATTTTTTTTATATGCCTGAGATCTTTAACAGTGTCAGGATTTGCTTTATTGCTGCAAAAGTCTGAGACCACATGAACATTTTACAAAACAAAAGGTTTTTGTTTTTTGTAAAACTTGAAATATTAACGTTTAGCAAGTACATACTAAAAAATGTAGTATGTACATTTTGTATATTTTCCACTTTTCACTCAAATTTGTATAATAATAATATAATTTGTAATGGAAATAATTGTATTAAATGATAAAAAGGCAAAATAAAAGCACTTTTCATTAGTGATCTCAGAATTGTGTGTCCCACTGTATATGTTCGCACAAACATGCATATGCACATCACATGCTACACCTCTATTCATTACTTTCATCAGGAGTCTTCGATATTTCATTTGAGGGTACTAATCGTATTACCTGGCTTGACGTTTTGCAGATAGCGAGTAATGGGCACAGATTTGTGGAATTATTGGCTGATGGTAATGTGTGTGAGTGTCAGGATATGTTTAGTGCTCTTACAAACCCAAGGAGTTAAACAAAGACTGATTATGTGTCTTTTTCTGTGTGTGTGAGAGAGGGAAAGAGAGCAAGAGGATGTGTATATGACACCATCACTGAGATTGAGGGCAAACTGTGTGGTTTGTGTGTGTGTGTGTGTGAGTGAGAGACGCTGTGTCGGCAAAGGAGAGAGATCGCTGATAAAGATCCGTGTTAACCCTGCGTAGCAGCAGACTGAATGGAGGGGAAAATTAGGCCTGATATAATACTCATGAACGGGACTCGTGCGGAGAGGAAGATGTGTGTCACCAACGGTGCGCAGAGAACGTTTGAGGACTTGAAACAAAAATCCCTGCACTCATATTTCTGTCTATTAGCCGTTTCGTAGCCCACCGTAAGGTTGTGTGATGAGATATATATTTCTCAAGCTGCGTGTTATTAAAAACCATGTTCATCTCGAAAATAATTTTTTATCTTTTTTTTTTTTGGAGCAAAGCAACAACGAGCTGTGTGCACCACTAGATATGTTTCCCACAGATAAGTTGGCTTGAACATAATGTTATTTTCACTTATAATTCAGAAAAACAGAATCTTTCACATCTCCGTCCGTGTTGAAAATACCCTCTCTAGTATTTAGAAAACATCATAATTAGTAATAATGATGTCTGCCTCGCCTGGTGTGTGTGTATGTTTGGCTGTGGCAGACCATACGCGTGTGAGAGTTTGGCCACAGAAGACATTGTGGGGATTAAATGCAGGTTAATGGGCTGTTTGCAATGGTTAAGACTGAGTGAGAGTGAGAATGGTTGGAAATGGCTGTCCCAATGTGATTGATTCCCCAGTTAAAGAAGGCCTGGGGACAGGATCCATTAGCACCGCTGAGAGGAGAAAGAAGACAGTGCTAGCAAGGTATTCTGCCTTGTTCAGTCACTCCACAGCAAGGAAGTGAGGAGTAGATAGGAATAAACGTGAAATGTGAAAAAGAAGGGTTAGCTAGCAGCAAAGCTAATGAGCAAAATTGTGTTATACACTGTTAAGAAAATGACTTCTTAAATTGCTTTGAATTAGTCTAGTTTTATTTGTTTCATTTGAAATACATTTGAAATACATACAAATTTGTCTTAATATTTTTATTTTATAAACAAGAAACAAAATAAATTTACTTAAGCAATACTGCAGAAGACTTTAAGCCTTGTTTTTTTATTCTTTATACAGTAAGTGAGACAGTACAGCAAGTCATTTTATTTTACATACTATATGAATATCGTATGCAGTGATACTGCAGAAAACGTATCTTGTTTCAAGGATTTTTAAATATTAAGCTGGAAAAATAATAATTAACAATACATATTTTGCAGTTGATATTTGTTGTATGGATGTTGGATGTGACATCTTTGAGTTAGTGTGTGTGTATGTGCTTGTGTTCTGTTTCGCTGATATCACACATTTTATTATAAAGTTAAGAGTAAAGACCTCCGTGGCATTTTGCAGGCAAATCAGTAGATCTGTGAAAGAGATCTATAAAACAGTCCCCTGGTGGCTGTCAAGAACCGAGGTAAAAAACACACACACTCTAACTTCCTGACCCTACCATCCATCTGACTGAGCTATGACACACACAATCGCCTCATCCTTCTTTCACACCAGTGAAAGTCCAAGGAGTGACAAAAACAAAGAGCTATTATAAAGGAAGAAAAAGGGATGGCAGAGATAGTGTCAGGTGTATAAGAACGACTGCTGGTAGCCTATATATCTGTATGTGTGTGCGTGAATGTGTGAGGCTTGTTACACCAGTTAACAGTGCAGAATAACACGATGATTTGCCATCTAAGTCTGGCTGTTATGTGGTCCTCCCATCTGAAAATCTAAGTCTATTGTTACCTTTCAGTTCTGCCACCACAGTGAGCTCAGTGTGTGTGTTTGTGCATGTGTCATGTACGTTTGTGAGAAATGTTCCTGGGTTCCTCTGAGATCTGGGTCTTCTCTGATAGTAAATCAGTAGCTGTGTTAATTGGTATGAAAACAACACTTTGGCAGTATATAATGTTTTATGTGTCTTTCATGTCCTTAATTGTAATACTAATGAGGGGTTGTATATCAGGGGAGGGCCCTGCTCTGCTCGGCTTGCTGTGTTGGATAAGCTCCTTAGTGGCATCACCGGAATATTCTGCCGCCGCGGCGACTCAGGCAGAACACAATTGGCTCCCCCTCTCATTTGCAATCAGTAATTAGTATGCAAATGAGCCCAGGGGACCACACAAGTACTAGTGTATTACAAGGGTCTGATTATGACTCCTCAGGGTCCTCAGGGAAGACAGTGGAGTACTGAGGAGCACTTCGCCTCCCCTCGCTCCAATGGCTTCCGAGCGTTGCCTGTTTATATGGCCCTCTTATTGGTGTCTGTGCTCATCAGTCACAGCATCTGCCCAATCTGTACCATTTCCTGTGAATTAAAATGCAGTGGGGTTGAGCATGACAGAATATGCATGGCATTACGACCTGCTGTTTATGAGTTTACCGTTTTTGTGCATCGAGCTGAAGGCGTCTGTGCCGGTAATCCTAGTAAAGCTACCTTGTGAGTGCCATGAATAAACGTGGTTATTCATGGCATGAATATATCATACAGGAAATAAATTTTGTTAGATTTGTTCATGCTTCTTTGGTGAATATTACTCAGTGCATTCTGAAAGCTTCACAGCCCACCAGTAAACCCAGATGAAAGCAGACAGTTGGCAGGAAGAATTGGATGTCCATAATGGACATGCTGGCCTTTGACCTCCTCAGCCCAAAAGTGTCAGTCTGAATTGGGTTCCTAGCTAAACGTTGCCCTTGTGCCTGATTTTCCAAGTGACCGGACTTAGGAAGAACAGAGAGATGCAGGATCTATAACACCTTCCCTTTGTTCAATTGCACAGGCAGCCTGAGATATTGGCTGAAGAGATTATTGGCATATTGATGGCTTTAGATCAGGCGCAGGAGAGGAGCAGTGGGCTCTGCCAAGCCATAGTCAGGTTGAGGAGATTATGTACTCTAGCGTGAGCATGAAGATAGTCAATTGTTTTAGGGTTTGGTGTGCACAAGAGCAACGTTTGGTCAGCCAAATCAAACTGTTTTACGGCAGAGGAAGAGGTGAGGTATTTGAGGTCATTCCTCCTCTCCTCTCCTCCTCTCCTCTCCTCTCCTCTCCTCTCCTCTCCTCTCCTCTCCTCTCCTCTCCTCTCCTCTCCTCTCCTCTCCTCTCCTCTCCTCTCCTCTCCTCTCCTCTCCTCTCCTCTCCTCTCCTCTCCTCTCCTCTCTTCATGGCAGCATGTATGCGCCAGCAGTCCAAATGGGGGCCTGTTCCACAAAGCAAATATTATTGCACACCCAAATAATTTATGAGAAGCATTCGCCGCCCCCCCGGCAACCTCTCCTGTATCTCCTCTCCTGAAGCTGCTCTCTGATAGCTCTCATAGAGAGGGTATTTATGACAGAAGGTTTGTTCCCTGCCTCCATATTTCACTCACTGAAAGGGGAAGGGAGGGTGGTAATGAAACAAACTACGCAAAGGCTTGTGCTGTGACAGCTGTAATTGTGGAGCACATTAAAAGGAGAGTTAGGAACACCTACTCCACCTTTTTTTTTTTTCTGAAAGGACAATATGTCAAGGGAAAAGCCTTCAGATGGCTCGACATGTTTGATAAGCCTTGTTGTGTCCAATATGAGATTTTTTTCTGATGCTCTGATTATAGGTGTTGGCTTAAAGTGCTCCATGTCGTGAGTTTAATGTACGGTCAAAGACGCCCCCCCTCAATCCTTGGTAGGGGTCCTGAATAATGCATGTATGCACTGAATTTGGATTGAGAGGTTTCCCAAGAATAGGTTTGAGGGGGTCAACCTATATGTCACATGAATATGAATTAATCATCTCCTAAATTGGGTGCAGGTGCCATTAGTTTAGAAGGGTCAAGCAACTGGCAATTTTTTACTCAATTAGCAGTTAACGTCATACCATAGGCGTACCACAGGGAAGCCCATGGAGATGGTTTAGGGAGGGAGTTTATTATAAGTTCTTCATTAAGTGGGTACTGGCCCTCTCACTTACCTCACAGCTAAGTATTGTTTCTATCCAGCCTTGGACTTTCTCCTGATCTAGTCCCTTTAGGGAAAGAGAACAAACCAACTATCCGGCAGTAAATCTATGTGAGGCATCACTGCTATCAGGGTCCTGGCATTCACAGTGAGGTTAGTGAAGCTTAATGATGCTATTCTGCCACCCAGCAGCAGCTCAATGGCCTTTTCAAGGTGGACAGCTCTCTCTAAAAGGGTTAAAGCCCAAGGAGCTAGGCGCATACCCCCCTGGGAGTACCCCCCACCCCGCCCCGTCGAGGTGGCATTGTTTCCTTGGACAAACATTCCCACAGAAAGGGGAAAAAGCCATTTGGCTCCCCCAGCTTGTGCTTCTTTCACTGGCTAAGGGGTCTTCCCAGTCAACAGCTGGACATGACGTGACAAATTGGGGCCTTTGTCTTTGTCCTGAGGAGGTAGGGGGAATGGAGGAGAAAGTGTTGTGTGGGGGGGTGCTGTGACATTGAAAGTATGTGGGAGCCGTAGAATGCATTGTGAATTGCACAGTTTAAAGGGAAAATATGTTGAGGCTTTGTTTCAGATTGAACCGGTCGACTTCATTGAACAAGGTCTGAAAGAACCATTTTCCACAGATCAGCCAAGCTTGGTAGATTTTTTCACAGGTAAGCTGGAATGCTGATGCACAAAAAAAAACTAAAAAAAAAAACTAACTCAGACCGGTTTTATGGAAGCGGATTTGGTTACGGCAAACCTTGTAAACTAACCCGGAATAGCTAAACATCTCACCACTGTAATTATTTTCTGGATTCTGAGAGGCTGTAAAAGAGCATCTGAATTCAGGCACCAGTTCAATAAACTGGATTGACTCTGAATTGCACTTTTGATTTGAAAGTTTGATTTCAGTTGCTCTGAAACAATTATTTGTCTTTTTGAAAATGTCATTCAAATACTTTAACCTGACTAAAATCAAAACAGTCAATTTTTTGCAAAGTCAGACTAACAGACCTAAATAATACAGACTACAATTGGCATTGCTGTTGGTATGCTTGCTCAAAGTAATTTTCGACGTGCATTTAATCTTTTATCTTTCACACTATGCATTTTATTTCTCGTTGTGTCATGTATACTTGGATATAACTGAGCACTTAGAGATGCATTGAAGCCTCAGAGTCATGCACGGCTCAGCAACTCTTTGGCGGCCATTTTATGAAATGCCCCACCCAGAATGGGGAAAGTGGCCCCCCGGCAGATGACCCTGGGGTGAAAAAGCTCTGCATTTGACAGAGTCCACCTCTTAACTTGTTAACTTGCTAATTGGCCCGCAGTTACTTCATGAGCTGAACAATGGACTGCTAGCTGAGCGATGAGGCTCTCTCTTTGAGAGGCTGGATGAAGGGGGCCAGGTGGCAGTACTGGGGAGCAGAAAAGGGGGTGGCTACCCTGTAGTGTTGTGTGTGGGGTCTGGCTGGGTTTCCAAGGGGACGGCAGGCTGATATATTATCTAAAAGAGTGTCAGGCTGACCCAGGGAGGTGGGTGGGGCACGATAGGCTGCATAGCCCCAGTTACCACCCCCACTCGTCGCCTTTTTGCCCTCTCTTCTCACTCTCTTTGACCCCCCACTTGCATTGGAAAGTGGGGCTTGTTTGCCCAGTGCAGGCCTGGCAGTGTGGAGCCCTGAAAAAGGGACTAAACGGAGGGCTGCTTAGACACAGAGCATGTTAGGTAATTAGGAAGAGCTTACAGGGCCATTTCACCGACAGCTGCTCCCAGTGCAAACATGAGGCCGGCCAGAGAGAGCTAGTGCATTGTGATCTGTTTGTGGGAACAAGGTTGCCAAGTACAATAGACCAGCATGTGCAGTGGGCAGCAGCAGGGATGCCAGGCGCCCAGAGTGTGTCTGTCTGTGGCAATAGCAGCACAAACATTACAACAGAAAACAACAGGGGCTGGTAGATTTGAACAATCTGTCATGTATATGCAGCACAGTGTCTTTTAGAGGCAACATACCTCTTGTTCTCGCATGCCATGTGGCGTTCTGTCATGCCACATACTCTCACATTTTATAGCTTTCAATTGAAATTAGCTTTTGTTGAAGAATAAAATACACAGTCTGGCTATTTTGTGTGGAAGGGGATCTCCTATTGGCTCCTTTTAGATCTTGGTACCATTTGAGGCTCAGTTGGATGACTGGAGTTAAATAAATGGCCACGGAGCTCGCATGTGTTCACCATGTTACAATAACAGCATCTAGATAGCCTGTCCAGCCAATCCTTGGTGTGGCACTGCAGGGCCAGGGCAGGTGAACTCATGCCTAACTGAGTGCTCTTCCTATGGTTTGGCTCCTCAGGCGAGACCCAGGCCTTACCCCGGACCTTGTATATTTTCCTGGCTTCTTTCTGTTTATCCACAGCTACTCCATCTGGCATACCATCAAAGGAAAAATATCCCCTGCCTTTATTCTACTGAAAACCACCAAGGTTGCAAGAAAAAAAGTTTTTTTTTCTATCTTGCATGTTTACCTCTGGTCCTCCAACTTTCATTTATTGTTCCAAATTGTCTGAGTGTCTGTATCACCCCATTTCTGACTATCCGAATCTTTCTGACTGGAGCTACTAAGGCCAATTTTGTCAGTTGTAGTGCGATCTTAAAGAACCAACGTTTCCCAGTTGGCATTTACATGTGGTCAATGATGTAACACTTGTTTTTGGTATCTTTTAATTTATTTTAAAATACATTAAATATATTTGTTCTGCAACTCTAATGACTAGGAACAAGTTGTATATTCAATTTTTTTACATTTTCGTTTTCTTATAGTAGGCCCTCTTATGTCATTGACCCTTGAATCTGTCTGCCTGAAGCTACAAAAGGCCAGTTTTGTAATGCTATATTTGGCTCATTATAGAAACTGTTTAATTTTCCAAGTTGCACAGTATGTGTCATGCCAAGTAGCCAAACTAGGTCTGAGAACCCACTTGAGGTTTCCCAGTGGCCAACAGGCATTTACATGTGCTTTGTCCTGTGCTGAGCTGTAGCCCAAACAGAGCAGATCATTTGAACGATCCTGCTCCTTATTACAAGCCTGTATGCTCCCGCTAAGTAATGTGGATGCTGTGCACAGGACTCAGTGACTCCTAACAAGCCCCTATTGTTAAACTGTACCTCCTCAACCGCACCATGAGTAAACCATTACATCAATAAGCCGGCATCGCTCAAAAGGGCACAATTAAATCCTCTCTCCAGCAAGACTCTCCCTCAAAAAAATGCTGTTTTTAGCAGTCTGGTACACATAAACAGCAATTCGCCTACATGTGCGGACACACACGTATATATGCACCTCTTTTCGGTCCCCCCCCGTGCATGGGCTGATGCCTTTCATGTGGGTTCCTGCTTTCCCAAACAGCCCGCTTGTCTGTAGCCCTGATGCTGATTTCTTACTCCAAGGCTCTCTGCGAAGAGGGAGGGGGGGGCAGCACGCTCACAGGAAGGGGTTACCCATGTCGACAGGAACAGAATAAGCACTCCATCAGGCCTCAGTGTCAAACAATACAAACATGATCTCTATATTTGGAGAGGAGCCGTGCTCTGCTTGGTTCACGCTGGAAAAAAGGGGGCCAAAATAGTGCTATCATTTAAAACCACTGGCACAGAATGATAAATAAAACCCCTCACGGTCATGGTCGCTAGAGCGCAGGATCGCAGGAACCTCATTTCCCCCATTTTTGTCTCTACCTTGTGTGTGTATGTGTATGAAGAGGGTTCGCCCTTGACGGGTGTGCCCCCCTTCACGTGTGCGCCCTCTTCTGAGCTTACCCCCCTGCCTGGCATCTGTTAAGCTGCTAAAGAGAAAGTTGTGTGCTGAGACCGGTGCGTCTTGCTGGGTGGATTTGAACAAGCACATGTCTGTTCTACCCCGGTGGCCTATGAAATGAGAAAATCAGCCACTGTGATGCCGACGGGAGCAGGGCTTGGGTGATAAATCTGTGAGAAGGGGCTTTTTTGCATGTGTGTGTGTTTGAATATTAGTACTCCTTCTGCGCTTACATACGTGTGTGTGCGTGTGTGTGTGTGTGTGTGTGTGTGAGTGAGAGAGAGAGAGAGTGTAGGCAGTTCCAAGATTTGGGGATTTGATTTCACACTGGCAGAGATCTGTGTGTGGAAAGCCATCACCCTAAATGCACATCACATTAAAACATGTATGAGTTCATTCTTCGTCCTCAGTCATCTGCGTTTCTGCCCTCTATCAAATATTAAATAATTCATAGGCAGATTGTCAGGTTACAAATTCCTGAAATCATCACCCAGATAAAAATGTAATTAATTCAGATCTGGGTTGACTACAAGTGTCTGCAGAAAAGTATAACTTGAGTGTTCAGTATTATCGTCAAGCCCGAGTGATGTTTTTGTTTTCCCCTCTGACATTGTTGTGATTAAGAGCAGAACATCTTGTGAACGTTAACACAGCTGGGCGGCTTACTCCAGGAAAACCAAAACATAGTCTCAGACCTCTCATATGCCACCATGCTTTTAAAGATGGCTACTGTCAAATGTCACAGAATGCCTGATAGGATCTGCTCTAGAGATATGGGAAGAGGAAAAGAGAGTGTTTCATCTCTACTCATCTTCTCATCCTCAAAGGGAAAAGTGTTACTGGGTATGTGGGGCTGGAGAGCAGACAGATCTGCACCTGCACCGTGAGTATGAGCGGTTTCCGCACCATTGCCTGTAACATCAGGGCGTTTGAAGGACAGGTGTTTATGACAGAGTAGGCATTGTTTCTGATTGCTACATATGATTCTATCTTTTGTGTGATCATCGAGGGACCCTCCTTAGGTTGTAGCTCATGTCGTAAGTACTTTGAGGGGCAGCTCCATCAGCCGCTGGCGACAGCAGTGGAGCAGATGTCAGAGATCAGTGATGTCACTCTGTCATGTGGCAGAGAGCCACTCACAGGTGTGTTTGTGTGCGAGGTGGACCAGTTTATGAGATGTCACTGGCCTCTCATTACTCCTGCTCTCTGCACTGTTAAACCCTCGGCAGCCTCACAAATAGAGTTGTCTTGGGGGAAATGGGGCAGCACCTCTCATACTGCCGGCACCCGGTTTAAGAGAGAGGAAAGTGAAAAGCTATCTATCTATCTATCTATCTATCTATCTATCTATCTATCTATCTATCTATCTATCTATCTATCTATCTATCTATCTATCTATCTACAGTATCTATCTATCTATCTATCTATCTATCTATCTATCTGTCTGTCTGTCTGTCTGTCTGTCTGTCTGTCTGTCTGTCTGTTTTTGTAAAGACACCACATGAACAGGAATTAGGGTTAGTTTAATAAGCGTATCCTTCCTGTTGACCCCTGTCTATACGTGTAAGTCAGAGAGCTGTGAGGAAGCAAGCACTCCCTTATATAGCGTATTAACAGACCCATTGGGAACCTACTAACTTCTCTGGCTTAACTAGTTTGTTTTAAGCCAAGATTGTCAGGTTCCCTCTCCATCCTGCCCCTCACTTGGCTCCTCTAAAGTTCAGTTTTTTGATCGTGTGAGAAAGTGAAGGTATTCAATTAATCAAATACTACGCTCCGATTTCAGAGGTGGAGGTATAATTTGCGGCTTTTTCCAATCCTCTTTTCTGCAGTCTGAGAAGCTGCCACATACAGTACCAAAACCAGCCTGGTCATTGATCTACTCTCTTCTCATATTCAACTCTACTCTTTGAGGGAGAGGACTAGATGACCTGGGCTTGTGTGTGATACAGTTGTCATGCTTTATGTTTAGTTTTGCCTTTTGTTAATAAAGCTTATAACCAAGTCTTTTGTGAGCGCACACACACACACACACACACACACACACACACACACACACACACACACACACACACACACACACACACACACACACACACACACACACACAAACACACACAAACTAAGAATTATAATGAAGTATCAGTCAATCTGCAGTCAGCTTGATGGTACAAGGGCAGAGCTGGAGAATGTATCTGAAATACCCTATTGGCTGGTTAAAAGTTCTCCAGTCCGCGCACCAAGTGTTCCCACCACAGTGGATCCCTTAAAACCTGATCCTGGCTGATTTTCAGGCCTGCCTGATCGATTTTCCTGGGTGAAAATAAAGGGATACAAAAGCATGTTAGACGCTCTGGAATCAGATCCAATCCATTAGAGAGATCAATACACTGAAGGCAAAAGGGAGAAAAAAGAGCCCTGAGTGTTGACAAAACCAAATAAATATAGATGCGCAAGAGAGGAGAAATTAGATTACTGTCAAAGAATCTAAGCACAACACTTTTAACCTCTAACCTAACAATGTGTGTTTACACCACAGCACAAGGGCGCGGGAGGGGACACGGGCTTGAGACGTGAACTACAGGCAGCCTCGAGTGTCCACTATGAAAATGCTGTTCACAGCTACATTCACAAGCTGCCTTAGCATCTGTCCTTCAAAAACAAACTTATATATACAAAAGATTCTACAAGTGTTTTATTGAAATAAGTGTATTGAGTGTGTTTTCATGTGAATTTGTATGGATGTTTGTTAATATAATCTTTTTTCTCTCTTTTGCATGTTTCTTCATCATGGTTCTTCACATTTCAGGTAAGTTTTTTTTATAATGCATAATAAGTGTGTGTGTGTGTGTGTGTGTCTGTGTTTATAGATTTATATATTGTATCTATATGTGTGTTTTTATATAAATGTTTTAACCTTTTTTTACCTACATTTCACACATTTTGTGACACCCCCATGGGTGTGGCAGCACAGTCTCCAATTACTGCTCAGCAAGTAACATTTTAAGTGTTATTAAAGAACTATAAGGCAAGTTTTTGGAATGCAGACACCCCCTATTACACACAAACACCCTTCCATCTGAATGCACTCATATATAATGTAATGGCTGCAGCTCCCACAGTCTGCTCTCCAGATGGAGTCATCTCAGGGCACCTGACAGGCTCATACAACCTTGAATATTAGGAAAGCAGGATACAGCTTGGAACAACACCCATATCCCATTGATTTCAATGCATTTAGGATAAAACTACACTGTCCTCTGTCAAACATCACTATATTCTTGGTTCTTTGCCCTTCACCTCTTAGACAGAGAGAGATTGTTTGTTTTATTGGCTGTCTGTTGGACTGGTCCCTCCCTTTCCTCCTGCTTCTCTGTCTCCCTCCCTTTAGTGCTCGAGGTGCCACTCAGGTGATTCCCATTGATTTCCACTACACAGTCGTGTCCTCTCCAGGTGTAAACAAGCTGGGTCATATTGATGGCACTTGACTGATCGGGCCTTTCTGGCAGCAGGTCTGCTCGATAGGCCCTCTCCTATGTGAGAAAGGTCTTTGTAGCAGGAGATCAGGGCTACAAATATCATTTAGTTATGTAATGATATTTTAAATTGTAAAATCTTACAAGACTACCAGTTCTATTTAGTGAATCAATCAAAATACACAAAAAATGGAGCCATTATGCTAAACATTGTACGCCATTCAGAATTGAATCGAGAATACCTTCCCACAGGAAGTTGAATTGGAATTTGATTTGGAATGACAGGAAGAAGAATTTACTGAATTGCATATAAACAAAAACACAGGTAATGTTGGGAAATGAAAGTGTTTTTCCACCCTGGCCTGCAAAAATTAATTAAATATGTTGATATAAATACAGATTTATATAGAGGGAATTTATATTTCATTTTATTTCAACGTCCTTATGTTCAAATTTGAATTGCAATTTTGCATCTTGTTTGCTACTTTATTTCAATTTAAATAAAAAATCAGAAAGTCTAAACCATTCTCCAAATAATTTCTGAGAATGGCAAACTTAACCATAAACCTACTACTGTATCTTCTAGCTGATATGGTTCATCCTCATGTTGATTTGAGTTAAATGACCAAAAACATCATGCATCATGCAAAAGATTTGAATGTACGTAAGATTAATTGTTAAAGATTAACAGCTCATATAGTCCTTTTAAGTATATTTTGGAACTGTGGGATGGTAAAATAAGGTAAGTGATACACCACACTGGCAGTATTGGTTTGTGGATCTGCTCACTTACTCACTGTTCCTCTGTGGCTTCTGTACCGTCATTGCCAGCCATGCAGAGACAGGCTTTTATTTCTCTCATCTAACTGCTAATTGGCAGCTGAGCGGGTGAAAGCGAGACAGAGGGTGCGAAAAAGTGGGAAGCCATTAATGTTCGGTAATCATTGGGCCAAGTAATAGTTATCAGTGTTTTAGGGGCAATATTATCACCATGTAACGAAGGGCTTGATTACTTTATTAGCCTCTTCAAGTCATTCTGCTATCGCTTACCAAGTCGACCCCGGAGACCCAAACCCCCCCGACACTCTCCTGTCTCTTCACCGGTAGTGCACCCTGTGAAGAAATCAAATTATGGGGACCGTGTGTTTAAATCACAGACCCTGTACCCGAAGTGACATAAAAAATGACCACAGGGGGGTTATTCAGAGTTCAGCCTGGATAATGAAACGGGCAGGGAGGTAATAGAGGCAGAAGAGGTGTTCTGAATATGGGGGCAGCAGTGGGAGGGGCTAGTAAAAGGGGTTCATTTAGAGGGTATCTCCTCAATCTGACCTGCCGCGCTTCTCTCTTTCTCCACTAGACTCCTCTGTTCTTGCCATATCTCTTCCACTTTCGTGATGATGGACTGCATTGATGAAATTTAACAGGTCTTTACTAGCTGAGAGGGGAGTTGTGTTGGACGCAGATTGTTTGTCCTTGTGAATATGGGAGCGTCTGTCTTCCTAGTCCATTAATCCTTACTTTAAGTAACATAATACTTGTAATTTGACAGGTTCGGAGGCTACGCATCCTTTCGCGTGTTCACTTTATTAGCGGCAGAGTGAGATTAAGCTTCCTTAGATCAGAGGGTGGACTTACCAATTTTAGTGTCAGTTTCAGTCATAACAAGTCTGGCAGATTCAGCTCTCAAGAGTTGGTTAATTGTTTGGGAAACTCCAGGTGGTTGTGCATTTCTGCAGGTGTGCTTTCCCATCAGACACCTGTCATTGTTTGCAACTTAATCCAGCATGTTTGGATTGCCATGCCACCCTCTCATTACTCTGAACAGTTTCAACAAACAAAAACTACATTCCTAAACTCTAATCTCTAATCTACATGCCTAACCTCTCAGTGTAGCAACAGTAGTGTTGCATAATGTGTTAATGAATGTATTTCGCTTTTTTAACATATATATATATATAAATATATATGTTAAAAAAGGGAAATACATTCATTAACACATTATGTATTATATATTTATATGTATATATATATATATATATTTTATATTTGTAAGAAATAATTTTCCTTTCATTAAAGTAACTTTTTTCCACAATATAGGCTAATTGTTTAATTTTTATTACATTGTTTGTTTTCTTATAATATTTATTCTAATTAAGCCAATCCTTAAAAGTAATATATAATATATATATAAATGACCGACATGACAAAATAAAATCTTGAAATCAAGAAAATGCAGGTAAACGTTATCTCCTGTGTTCAGTGAATGTAGCTCACTTTTCATGACCTTGAGCTCATGTCCCCCAAACACTAAATTGGGGTTTAATTTCCCCCATCACTATGACCAATCCAAAATAAAAAGCCTATTACAGGGCCCTGTCGGCCAGGTGTTGCTGACTGTCTTTTATGATGGTTGGCGAAGGCAGGGAGATGCACCTGATGTCTTCATTTAGAACTGGTCCCTCTGGCGCAGCTCCGCCTGTGAGCCTAAAGTCCACACGGCCCAGGCAGCAGGCCTGCCAGCCGGGTGATTAGTAGTAAAATTTTAATGGGGATCTATACATATGTCTAGCTGTCATTTTTACGAGGACGTTTATACAGGCACGGTTTCGATCATCATTCGCCCCAAGCCTGGCCAAGGACCGGGAGCAAATCTGAACGTGCAACCATATGAGATACACGTCTTGCTGCTTAACCTCACATCAGCCCATCAGGGGGTGGAGGAGTGTGGGCAGCAGAGCTTTATGGCATTCAAGACTGACGCTCCTCTTAGTATAATGGAACAGTCTGATTATAGTGAGGTTTGGGTGGTGTTTGAGGCAGGACCTAATATGATATTTATTGGCTGAGATCCCCTAGAGACACAGGGCTTTATGTGTCTCTCATAAGAGGGGTCCAAGGTTCTTCCCTGGACATATTTACAGTAGGCCATATTTACAGGCTGCTCCAATTAATATGTTTAATCAAGTTTCCTGTTCCTAGACAGAAAGTAGGTCTTTGATTGTTGCCATCAATCTATAACGGCACCAGTTTGACGTTATATGATCGCAACTAATCTATTAAGAAAGAGCACAGGTGTAATAGTTTGGGGAGCACATTGAGACTATTTTTCTACTGATAATTTTATTATTCATTTTTAAAATTAATGAAAATATGCTATAATTAGGTTTTTTTATTATTAATTATACTATTTTATTATTTTTTATTATTAATAATTCTAATAATAATAATTTATTATTAATAAATAGAAGCATGTTAAAAGATTTTATTCCTTTTTAAGACCTTCTTGGCTTGCTGTCACTGTTCCTCGGGGGTGGGACAATGGGGCCAAAGTCCGTGTGTGCCGCCTAATAAATGCTTTCAAGTTGGTTATCTGGCAGCGCTTTCTGCTATCTGAGTATGTGTGGAGGTACATCACATCCACTACAAGGTAAATAAACATAATTTGAGGTCAGAAAGGCAAAGGTTTAGGAGAGGTGAGCCAGAGGTGAAGATCTGTGTAAGAAGAAGGGGAGGGTAGTGGGCAAGAGTGGTCGCTTTCCTAACAAGTGTGCTAACAGAGTTACAAGACGGGTCCCAGGACGGATCGAGGGAGTTGACAAATGCGTAATGAGAGAGGATGAGAGCGAATAGAGTCCTTTATATTGGGCTGGATGGGCTGTGGAGGAGGAGTGAGGTAAGCGGCACACAGCCTTGCCTGCGAGGTGACCCTTTACAAGGCTTACATCGTGGCCTTAATGCAATTAACACCAGGGAGTGTGGGGTTAAGACAAGGTTGCCGCTGGTGTGGCCACGGCCTAGGGCTGGCAGCGAGAGAATGAAATCGGCCTGGAATTGAATCGGGGGAGAGAGGTGATAGCTCCCCCGGGAGGGCTGACACTAGGTACACAGAAAGCCCAGAGGACTGGAAGCTAGGCAAGCCAGGTCACCATGACTAACGTTGCCTGCCCAATCCACATTACAGTAACGTATCGCTCTCACCTGAGTGGGCTGCTGGGCTCTGTCCAGCCCTTAAAGTCGTCTGGCTTCATCTGTGTGATTTTCAATAACGACAGCGAGCAGTACCGGTGAGAAATATGTGCACTATGGGGCATGACATTTGGAGGCCAGTACAACGGTTCCAAAAATGGATTCAGATAAATGCCGTACAGCCAAACTAGTGTAATAACTGGAATACAATATTAGATATTTGCTTCCTCACAGCTCTGCTATAACCCAATATATCTTATCAGAACATTTCTCAAGCGCAGTCTTCGTTCCGATAAGTGAACGCAGCTCTGCCTTATGGTAGATAATCTCTGAGAGTGAGATATGATCGCAACTGACCACTTAAACCGAGCAAGGCCCTTTCACTGCCATAATAACCAGCAATTTTGTGGCTCACATCTATCAGTGTGTATATCGACCTGCCACCGCTTTGGACACAGATGCTGGGGCTATTAGCCCCTTTTGTTTGTTTTGAATGAGAATAGAAAAGGAATTGGCTCATTTTGATCTTATTGTCGGTAACTCTACCTCCCTTGTGGCAGAGACAAAAACCAATCTTAATCTGGTTAGAGAGACAACATCAGCTTTTCTAATGCTTTTGAGGGACAAAAAAAATCTGGTGACAGATAATAATGTAAATGGAGGAATGGTTTTGAAGAGCTGGCCACAACTATAGATTCTACTGCTGTGGCTCCAGCCAATGCATTAAAGGGGCCTATGATTGCTTTGAAATTTATGGCAGATGTAAGTGTATTTGATTGATTGGGCTGTTTAAGAGCGACCTGTACAGCCATTTATTTCATTTGTAAAGAGCGGCAGAGATCTTAAAACTCACTGAGTCTGAGGGAAGGAACTGAGCTGTGTTTCCACTGAACATCGTTTTTTTTTTTTTTTTTTTTTTTTTTTTTTAGTTGCCATGTTTTTCTCATTTTTGGGTAGTACTTATTATGTCAGCTGAAGTGTAGATGTAGAGTTTATTAGTGAAAATGTGTATGAAATTGTATGTATGAAAATGTATGATTATATCAGCACACCGATTCTGTATACTGGGACAAAACATGTTACAAACATCATGAAAAAAAAAGTTTATGTATTAAATCATTTTAGATTAATTTGTTTATAAGATTAGCAATTTCTTTAACATATTTTATACTAGTGAAAATTCAATGAAATAGCATTTGTGTTAAGAACATTATTTTTATCACCACTGATTAATTTAGTAGAAAGTATATATTGCTATTTAAAATAATTATGGAAAGTAAAAGAAAATTGTCCCATTTCTCAAGGATCAGGTGGTTTATTTTTAATTCCAGTGAAGTTTATTTTACCTTCACATTTTGGGTTTGTATATGTATAGTATATGTGTGTAGTGAGTTGTGTCCAGCCTTGAGCTCAGGAGAGAGAAACTCAATCTGCTCATTGCCACATCCTGTGTCCTTTGCAGCCTCTCTGTAACGAGGTGCTTTGACCTCTATCAGATCACTGTGCTCAGATGACGTGTGTGTGTGTGTGTGTGTGTGTGTGTGTGTGTGTGTGTGTGTGTGTGTTTGTGGTGTGTGTAATATTCCCGCAGCACTGGACTCAGTCACATTGGTGGTTTTTGGTGCTTTGCAGTTCAGAAAAATGTATATTCTTGTTCTCAAACACACACACACACACACACACACACACACACACACACACACACACACACACAGACACAAAAACTCTCCCAGCGGTGCTAAGTAGCTGTGAGTAATAGTCATGCTTTGGCAGGCAGCTGCTGGCTCTTGTTTACATGATAACTGATTACCCTAATTTTGAGAGGAGGGCTGATAAATAGTGTTCCCATCTGACAACCTCTTTCACATCAGGGGCGATAATACCTTTTTGATTATTCAATAAATAACCCATAATTTGACATTGATTTGACTGTGAATGTGCCGTTGGGGGAGGGGGGGTGGGTGGCGGTGGGCATGTGCTATTGACCCTTTGTGGTCAGTTCCACACCGACCACTGGTCACTAAAGGTCAGCGCCCTGCACCTTGTATCCACTTCAGCCCTCGCTGATCTGATTAGTATAGGGCTCATCCGTTCGCCTCCCTTCTTATTAGAAAATCGTACTCCTTGCTTAATGGTTTCCACTTAATAACTCGTAGAATTATCCAATAGCTCGCGACAAGCGCATTACGGTGACAGGTTTACTGGGAGGTATATTGAAATTTGGCTGTGCTGAAAAATGGTTTGTTGTTGGAAAGCATCATTGCAGGGGCAAGCACTGATTCACTTAGTCAGTCGTTTGGATTGTGTATCATTTTCCCCATGTAGCCATCGGTGGTCATTGATGCAGTTATTGGAGTCTTCCTGCTCCAGATATTGGAGTATTGATCAGCGAATGTTTTGCCTTCTGTCCATTCTCTTTTCATTTATATGCAGAGCAGATGCCCTATGCTGTGAGTCTTTAGATTCCCTCCAGTGTGTTAAAAACTCAAACCCCTCCTCCTTTATGACATCACTCATTCTGACAGTCTCTGCCATGGGTATCTACGGGAGAGTGACAGGGAAAAGTAGGCCTTATATTTTAGAAGTACACCAACTGGCTTTCCACAGCAGATGCAATGCTGGATTTGGCCTATTAAATACCTTCTCTCAATTGCCTATTATTTCCCCCAATAAAACCGGTGCAGACTGCATGATTTCTTTTTCCCTCCAAGTCTTTTTGTTTCGGAAAACATGCTTCAAATGCAACACAAAGGGCCCTAATGAAGTGAAACGTTTGATCTTCCAAATAAAAAACAGACCAGGGATGGGGTACGGCGCTCAAGAATTGTAGCGGTTCATCGTAGGTGTGGAAAGTCAGTCTTTAAAAAGACCAATCTCCGCTTGTCTAAGACTGGCCAAAAAAGCCCAAGCTGCCTCCCTACCCTCAGGCAATCGTCAGCACTCTTATTATTAAGTGAAGTGATGTGAAGGCCAAGTATGGCAACCCATACTCGGAATTTGTCCTCTGCATTTAACCCATCCAAGTTAGCGCACACACAGTGGGAGCAGTGGGCAGCCATTCACTGCAGCGCCCAGGGAGCAATTGGGGGTTAGGTGCATTGCTCAAGGGCACCTCAGTCGTTTTCTGCCGGTATTGAGAATCAAACTCGCAACCTTCGGGTTACAAGTCCGACTCTCTAGCCATTAGGCCCCCTAAATTATGTAATTACTAAGAGCTGAAATCACTACAGCACTGGACCCCAAGCTCAGTGGCTTCTACTTTTAGATCCTAACACCAAATGAGGCCAAAAGGTAAACTCATGCATATTATGCCCATACTAAAGTCAGCAGCTACAACAATTACTTGACTATTACTACAAATAGTCTTAACTAATAGTGTTTTCAGCAGCCATTGTGAGGACAGAATGGTAAAATTATAGCAACATTAATCAGATTTAAGTTTGGGTAGTTGTTGTTTTTTTTTTTGTTTTTTTTATCTGTTTAATTTCAAGCTTTACTTTGATTTTTAAATGTAGTTTTTAAATTGAATTGTTTAAAAAAATTATAATAATTTGTTTTTTTGTTTTTTTTTGTTGCAGTTTTTATGTACCTGGCCTGTTAGTGCTTAAACAAACATTCAAAAAGACAATTTAGCTTGCTGGCTCACCAGTTTAAAAAATGACAGAATGTTACAGAAAAATATATCATGTAAATAGAAATGTATAATATATATATATTTTTTTTATAAATAATATTTTGTGTCATTTTTGAAACTGGTAAACTAAGATTGCTTCCATTTGTCTTTTTGAATGTTTTTTAGGCACTACCAGGTGAATTATGCTGGTATAGTTTAGACTCTCCATGATTATATCAGCCCGTTCTCATCCCAAGGCGTCATTTGCGTTGATTATATCTATATCTTATTGATTATTGTAAGCACGGAATAACTGATTATCATTATAGCTGCTCACATCAGCCCTACGAAAGTCACACAGCTGCTTCTGAATGAGAAGAAAAAACTAAAAGCTCTCCTCTTCCTCTCAGTAGACAGTTTCCCCACAGGAGGAAGTGAGAGATAGAGACAGATGACAGAGGCTGGGGCAGAAAGATGATTAAGAATTACGATCATTTTGCCTCACTTTTGCATGTTGGGGGAAAATCATTCCATTCATAATTTATAACCTCAATTACTATTAATAAAGAGATATTTCAGTGGGCGAGAATGGCGGGGGACAATTACATGTAAAGTGGTATTAACATTCCTGTTTGAACATTTCTAACCTCCATTCCTCAGTAAGGCTAATAAGAAGAATGACTCCCTTGACTTCTCCCTGAAATGATTGTATTGCTATGATATTCTAATCTATTAGCCTCTGTGTAATGTATTGGCCCAGATAATTGGACCCATGGTGACGAGGAAACTCTGAGCCTAGACAGAAAGTTCTACAGTGAAATAGGGTCAGAAGACATCGTGATGAGATTGAGATTAGGAAAGAATATATTTGTGATTCTGGTTATTTGATTGGTGATGTAAAGTAGTGCTGTTACTGTTAAAGTAAGGTAAAAGTAAATCTTGAATTTAAGGTAAATTGCTTCCATGACATCATGGTAAAGAAAACCTTCAAATATCATTTCTTTTATAAAGCTTTGAGTCAGGCCCCCTAATATTAGCTATTATTTCCATCCGTCGGTTCTGTGTGTATCATTAAGTTCTGTCGAGTTGACTGTTTCTGTTTAGTGCACTACTCCATGCTGGCTACAGGACTGACACACTTGGCACACCTCCTGGAGCTCCATTAGACACCCACTTACAGGCGCACACACCCCTGGCTGACGGGACTTGCACCTGGGCATCATGTCTATGGGGAGCCACTTCATTACCTGTGTGCCAGGTGTCCAATGCCATTGTGCAGAGAGCATCGGGAGGCCCTTCCCTCCATTATACGGAGTAATCATTGATTAAAGAAAAAGACTGAGGAGTCGGAGATCGTAAAGAGCTTGTAAAGCGTTCGGCATTCTAACCACCGCTGAGTCTATCAGGTATGGCGCCACGTGCCTTTTCCCAAGGCTACAAATATAATAGGCGGTTTACTCTTGCTTTTCCTTTTCTAGGAAATGTTTAATGGCTGCTTCATATAAAAAGTATTCGGTACTCGTAAAAGGTTCCAGATTGACAGCTTTGCAGCTGAAGCGTTTTCTTCTGTGCTTTTCTGTCTCAGGGGGCGGCTGTAGTGGTGCTTTAACAGAGCATCGGGGTCTCGTCACTGTGTGGAGATGACATCTTGTGTTCCTTGCTATCACTTCGGGGCATCAGTCCCACCCCCACCTCACCCGCTATGACTCCCAATCGTTTGTGGGGCGACCCCCTCAGCATGTGGCAACCTTTCTGCCAGCTGTGCTTTTCCACTTCAGACGGTGGCCGTCTAATTCCCACCTCACTTAAGAGAGACGACGGGCATGATGTAACTCCCATTGAATTTCAATTGCTGCGTTCTCACTCCACACAAAAAAAAAAAGCACACACAATGCATCGCCCACTTACGGGCACCCATTTCTGATAAGTTCCCCCTCCTTCGACCCCAGTGTTCAGGCTTTGCCAGGCAGGGGCTAATAAAAGCAGACTTCAATGAATGAAGCCCACCACGGGGTGCCTTTCTCACCACGCCCGCATATCTGGTTTGATTTTGGAGAAATGACTGAATTCCTGCCGTTGGAAAGCTCAGTGGAACATGCTCAAACTCTATTAAAAGCTGGGTGGGGTGGAGTTGGGGTTTAGAGATGGATGGGTAGCAGTGTGTTTAGCAAGGCTTGTCTGGGACAGCATACAACAGTGCAACAGGAATTCCCTATGATCAAATGATGGAGGACAGAAATAACACAGACTCAGAAAACTGTGGGTAAACAGGCGTGTCATCTCTTTGACCTTCCTGTCTCTGACCACCACTGTTTGTCTCATAGCGAATAAATACCGCAGTCAGGTCAACAGTAGGGATGGGAATCGTAAAGAATCCAACAATTCAGGTTCTGGTTCCATCTCCTCTCTTTAACGATCCTGGTTCATAAACAGTTGCATTACTTGTTATTTTTTATATTAATTATTATATTAGGATAGGACAATATTTGGCCGAGAGACAACTATTTGAAAATCTGGAATCTGAGGGAGCAAAAAAATCGAAACATTGAGAAAATCGCCTTTAAAGTTGTCCATTTATGTCCATTTATGTTTTATATATTTACGGTAGAAAATGTACTAAATATCTTCATGGAACATGATCTTTACTTAAAATCCTAATGATATTTGGTATAAAAGAAAAATCGATAATTTTGACCCATACAATGTATTGTTGGCTTTTGCCACAAATATACCCGTGCTACTTGTGACTGGTTTTGTGATCCAGGGTCACATATGTATATTACAATTAAAATGTATTTAATTAATTATATTACATTTAAAATGAGATATTAAATATTTATTTTAAAAACATTTCTTTTTAATTTTTATCTAAAATCATTTCAATGATGATTTAAAAAAACAAGTTATAAAAAGGTGAAGACTGTGAAGATTTTTCACAGTCTTTTTTAGGAGTGACAAATGCGATCCCATAATTGGCCTCAACTATAAACAATACTAAACAAAATGTGGTTACATGTTTCATTTATTTATTAAAAATACCACAGACAAAACGCATAATGTGTATCTTTTAAGTTTATGTTGTCATATGAAGAACTAGTCAGTAATTACACTGATTTATGTTTCACAGTTGTAAGCTGTATATGTTTGATTCACTAAAAAGAACCAACTCATTTAAGTAATTTGTTAAAGAATCAGATTACATTGGTTGGTCTGAATGCTTTTGACCTGTCTTTTATTGCTTTTCTTTTATGTGTTTAAATATTGTGTGATTCAGTAATGGAGTCTTACACTAAAGGTTACCACCATCATCTCTCTGCCATTACAGACTGACGCACGTCTCACTCGTTTAATGTGAATGACTCAGAACCCCTATCCAGAACTTCTCAGCATTTTCCTTCGGCACATACCGGGCCAAAGTTCTCTCCCATTTTGTCCAACATCATTTTGAGTCAAACACAATATTTCTAAGTGCGGCTTTACAAGGCTCTCATGTGCACCCAGCTGGCAAAGAGAAACAAAGAAAGCGGGAACAATCAGAGGGAAAAGGGGGGAAAAAACTTCTTTAAAATAAACCTGAACTGCCGTGACAAATTGAAGGGGTTTGATTGTTTTTTGAGAAGATTACAGAAACAGCACTTGCATTGTTTGGCTAATTTTTGCACTTGTCAGACCATCCATCCACTCTTGACGGGTTTCATAGGGATTTTGCTGCTTTGACCGTGATATAAAACTGTCATAATTTATTTGAAACACTAAAGGAGAAGACCAACATTAATCACCCTTTCTTGTTTATTAAAGCAATAAAGATTTCACAGAGTGCTTTATTACCGGTGCCAGATTGGGAAAAGGCAGCCTTTTGTAGGGGGGCTAACAAAGACAAGAGCCCATTACACCATCGGTAAGAGAGAGAGAGAGAGAGAGAGAGAGAGAGAGAGAGATGGAGTCATGGAGAAAGAGAGAGAGGGGACCAGGACAAGCCAGGCTTGTTCAGACACAATCTTTATTGTGTTGTCAGAATGTATGACATCATCCTGACCTTTGATCCCAGGCGCTGCATAGTGCTGATTGGACAAGTCCATCTGTATTGACTTCCTCTATACTGCTGATCTAAGGAAGGGTCACACCTGAGCTGAAACGCAGACTTGTGTTTAGCAGTGCTCACAGTGACAATGTTCAGGTTCGACTTTGGAAAGATCATCCTCCTGATGATACATGCTCTCATTCTGTATCTTTATCTCTAGACAACAGCTCAGTCAGGTGATCAATAACATGATTAATAACATCTGGCATCTCCTGAGGATCTCGCTGTTGGTTCATACAGATATTTACACAGGGGCCATTTGAGTCAAGGACACTGGAATGATGACCTGAGTAAACCTCTGTAAATCCAGAAGCCTTACCTTTGACTTTGAAGCTTTTTTATATTCAACTACTAACAAAACAATATTTGGAGACTTAAGAGATGCATTTTAGATCAATTTAACTAGTCAGGGGGAACTTTTAAAGGCATGCATGGGAATATTCTTACACCGATGCTCACATCGCTCATAAATTCCCCCAAATCTCCATTTGGCTTTGAATAATATGATCTTAATTATTATTTTTGCCCTGTATAACATAATTCTAGGGTGTAATGATTTTTTTATGCCCCTGACATATTGTTTGGAGGGTGACATAAAACTCTGATGACATGTGACATTTGGAAAAGGTCACCCCGCCCATCCTTGCTCATGTCTGTCTTCATAACACTGGCACTTGTCATATTGAAGCTGGCATTGGCAATCTTTGTCTCGCAGGAAACCCTCTGCGCTGTTCTTTTCACTGGTCTCAGTTGTTGCCAGGCCTGGTCTTTTTTCTTCTTCTTGTGTGGTAGAAGGGAGGGAGAAAATTGTCACCGAAGGGAAAGAGGAACCAGATCACTCCCCCTCGGGGGTTCCTGGGGGGCCACAAACAGCATGTCTGAGCCCGGTTTGCGAGCACAGAATGACAGGGAGAAGCACTAATACTAATGTGGTAAATACGTCAGACTAGGAAAGGGAGGAAGAAGGCATGATGGAGGTCCGGTACGCTGAGCGGAATGACACAAATGGGAGGATTTGACAAGGGCTGATCTGCCTGAATTAAATGAAATTGCATTGTTGTTGTTGTTGTTTTTTTGTGTGTGTGGGTCGTGGTTGCACAATACAACCCACGACACATTTATAAAATTGTAAAAAGAATACAGTAAGCATTGACACATTCATTTACAGGGTTCCACTTATAATCATCTTTAACATAATAATCATATACTATTTTGTCGTTAAATATTTTTATTTAATACATTTTAATATATAATTTTATTTTTTGTTTCAAATTATATTACAACATAATTTAAATTGATTGTAATTTATTATAAAACAACTTTTTTAAATTCTCCATCGTTAGACTACATTTGAGATTGTTTTGTCATCCTAGTCATTATTTTTCTTCCTGTCATTTTCAATCATAGAGTATTAATTATAAGAAAAATATGAAGCATTATATTATATTATATTATATTATATTATCAAGTATATTCATACAAATTTCAAGTATTATTTTCTAACATTAAACTGCATTGTAGAATTGTATTTGCAATGTCATTTTTATCCTTCCTGTCAGTCTTCTCATATCCACCTGCCTCTTTCAATTTCTGTTCTCTTTTATATTCATTTGCACTGTTCCATCATGCTGTGATGATACGCTTTTACCATTGCTGTTTGAAATTACCCTTTTCTGGCAACTGAATTCTATGGTTTTAAAATGGCTGACCTCTGATCTATGTCTGTTAAGTGATGTTTTTTGAGTAGGGCATTGCCTCACAGAGGACATAAAATATACATTTTTATGCACATAGGGGTCCCAGCTTTGTGGTCGTAAATTATAGTTGGGCCGTTCTCACACAGCTCTCCCACAGTGCAGTGGGCCAACCCTAAGCAAGGTGGAGCTGTGGGACGGACAGGGCAGGATGCAACAGAGTGAGAGGCAGAACTCGGGGTTTCTGGGATGGTGTTGTCCGCTCTAAGGGGTGGAAAGGCCACAAAGTGTGTGTGTGTGTGTGTGTGTGTGTGTGTGTGTGTGTGTGTGTGTGTAATGTATGGGCTATAACACTTAGTGCCTTTGCCCTGACAGCTTTAATGGTGATGGCCATATTATAGAGAGTGTGCAGAGAGTAAAAGGCCTGCTTTATGGGGAATGCCTGTAACGGTGGAGGATAGCAAGGACAGTGTGTGTATGTCTTACCTGTATCTATCTGCACTGTTTGTTCCATGCACAAACACGCATAATCTGTATTTGACACAGTTGCTCTGTTCCAAAAACTAGTAAGCTGCATTTTAAGGCATCATCTGATTTATCAATCTTAAATATCTTAATCTTAGTTACGTATGTTGCCTCCTAAAATGCAGAATTTGAATCAGTATTGAAAACAATCCCAGAAATCATTGTGACGAAAACACAAAGGGATGGCGGATGATGTGAGACAAATGTTTATTGTAAGTAAATATATTTCATTTAAGACTGAAAAGTATTGAAAAACATAGTTTAGTGTTATTAAAACCACATTTTTTAGCCAGTATGTTTACTTTTATGCTTATTAGTATATTGTGTTATGTTAGCAATATGTTAATGGCTATTGAAATCATTTGGGATCATTGCTAGAGTGTAAAATCGGTTATTGGCAGAGGTCGGATTGTAAAAAAAAAATTCTGGGCTGGGGTGCTCCTGTAGCTAACCTTACACAATGATTACAATTTTTTCAATTTTACCTTTCTATTCTAAATAACTGGATAGAAACAGCTAGAAACTCCTTCAAAAGTACCACTTTCGAGCTAATAGCGGCTGGTGGCTTGAGTGCTTATGTCGAGCTATTAGCGGTCTGTGTTAGCTTTGCCTTGAATGGTTTCTGTGCTAATTTAAACAGTCGTAGGAGCATGGCTAATAGTTTTTTAATTTTTTATTAAATACATAAATAAACACACATTTAGCTAACATATGCTATGCATATGTGCATTATCACCTCTGTGATTTGCATTCACTTCCATCAATTCAATGCTAACGATCCCCTACTTAATCAACGCACTTTAGCTATGTTTGTTATTCTTTCTAATGTTATGTCAGGGGAATGTCCTTAAACACTAATCAAAGAAATATAATTCATTCTGTTCTCTTCTTTTTAAAGAACATCAAAAGATGTGCTTGAGCCATTCTCTTGGCTATTTTGAACAGCGGGAAAAACGGCGAAAGCTTTCTTGACTTGGAGTTCTGATTGGTCAATCGCTGTTATTTATAGTTTGTTAATTATTTGTAGATAATTTTGATATTTAATTTGCATGATAAGTTTTACATAATACACAACACTTTTAATGGGATGGTGGTTATTTTTTTCAACAAGGGGGATGTCAATCCTTCGCATCCCAACTCAAATTAAGCCCTGGCCGTTGGTAACATTTCATAATCTAGCAAGGATGCTTATATAGGTATTAGACAGCAAGGCAGCTTACTAGGATTTGAAACAGAGCTATTGTGTATGTAAAAGAGAGCAACTACGGCTCATACGTTTGAGCTAATGAGGAACAGCTGTAGACTAATGAATCAGGATGGGTTTAATGACCGCTGCTTAAGGCAAACTCTTCACCTGGGGAAACTCTAGCAGCAGAAGCTCTGCTACACACTGAGGGAAATGTGATCATTTTCTGTGGTGGGGCAGTTGAGATTGAGTGACTCGCCTCTGCGAGGTGTCTGTTCGGTGGCTGCTCCTCGCTCCCTCAGTGTTGTGTGGCCTGCCTTCTTCACTTCACATGCTCACTGTTATTTAATCCTGGTTTTGGTGCGGATGCCGATTTCAAAGTGGCAGTGTGAGAATGTTTTCAAAACGTGTCTGCGGCATCATAACCTCGGTTTCCTGTAAGGAGACCCCATGCCTGTTCTTTCTTACCCTCCTGAGCAGGGCAGGCAGCCCAGACTACAGCACCACCTGGCCGGCCGTTAGCCTGAGGAAGAGGCCCTTTGGTAATGTGGTTTGAGTGAGCTAACGGCATGAGCCTACCACAGGTACGCCTCTTCCTCCTTATTGCTTAACAGCCATCCATCTCCTTTTTGACCGATGATGTACTGCACTGTAGTCTGAAGGAGTGCCTCAAGGCTACGTCCTCTACTCTCACAACTTTCAAAATGTCTTAATATAAAGCCCTTTAAAAAATGCCATCAGCTGTCAACATGTCTTCACTCACCCACAGGACCTTACTTCATGACAGTTTTTACCGAACTGTGCTTTTCGCACTAGCAGAAACTTAGTACCACAGCCCACCCTTGCCTGTCAACCTGACGGAAACTGTCCCTCAGTCTTGACCTTTCATATACTTACGTTACGAGTGACAGTTGCTGGTGAGCCTGAGCTTGCGCTGTTTTCAAGCAGTCTAATATTTCCTTGGCCTTTTCTCCCATTATCCCTGACCTTCAGTGGCGCTATGCACCAGTTGTTGATGCAGATGTCACAGAGCATTGTGGAGAAATGTCATCAGGAAAATGTCCCATAGACTGATGAAACTGGAGACGTGCCGCATGACTTCCACATAAACTCTCAGTATATGCAAAATGAGACGTTTAATAGTTAGGGTTTAAAAATAAATGTTGTGAGGAGCTACATTTTCTAGTCATGTCAGTCAAAACATAAGAATCACCCAATTACTTTCATTAATTATGCTGTCCAAAAGGAAAATATAGAGCTTTTAATGATATTATTCTTAATAATAATTTATTATACATTTATTTATTTTAGTTTTCAAAATAATTTTAATCTTAAGAGAAATAAGAAAATGTAAGAACATTTTCTAAGAAAAAAATACTTATTTTACATTTCCTTTTTTTATTTTTTTATCCTCCTTAAGTCCTCTGACTGACCTTTCTTGAATGATTCCCACTAAACGAACAAACCTAGCAGCCCTGAACTACCCCAGCCTTACTGTTGCTCCATTAACCCTAGTTTAGGCTGCTACAGCTGTTAGTATGCAGTGATTGAGGGCTTAAGAGAGTTTAGGCCAAGAAGTCCCTTACTGTCAACAGTCTAAGCACTTGAGTCTGGAGGAGAGTACATTCATCTCTCTCTGTAAATAAGAGTGTTTTGAGATTTGTGTTTCACAGGGACCAGGCCTCAGGCTCTGTCGGAGTGTCACATTTTACACTGCTGGAAAAAATTCCACTGTCTGTTTCACATCTAACTCTTAGGTAAGAGGTTGGTGGTGATAATTTTTTTCAGCCGATTATACGGTATTGTGAGAAGGACAGCATTCATTTGTTAACTCTAGTGGACATATGTTATTTAAAGATCGTCTGTGTTGTAAGTTAAAAGACTTGGTGTAAAGGGATTAAACAGCATTGGTCTTGACTTTAGGCTTTTTTTTCTTTCAAGGGAAATTGGCTGCTAGTCTGTAGATGTCATAGTCGCTGTTCCTGATAAGCAGCATGTGATTGATTGATTTTTAGATTCTCTTCTGACGTCTGGCATGCACCCCACTGCTTCTTTTAATCTAAGATAAAAATGGGCTGATGTCTTTTGTTTGCGCTGGTGAGGTTAGAGCCTGCCTTGTATTATTTGGCAATTTAATGTGACAGGCGATGGCGGCTTTTTTGTGTTCGATCAGTGTGTTCAGATGAATATGAATGTCTTAAAAGTATTGCCTGGTTATGACAAAGCCTAATATACTTTAATGAAATTATCCCCTCACAAAATCTTCAGTTAGCCTCACACTTCTATCTTTTTTTTCTCTCTGACTTTGATTTCTAGGTATTTATTTGTTATATCCACCCGTTATATCAATTATACGCAGACAAACAGGTGAAAATAAGCATCTGTGCTGAATATAATAGAGATCAGATGATTTAATATTTTGTATTTGCAAACATACACATCGCAATCATACAAAAGATTCATTCATTCATTCATTCATTCATTCATTCATAGATGATTGAGGTGTCACAACTTGGATACCTGCCTGTGTTCAGCAGAAACACAGAAGACATACATTCTTATCAGGTGACGGGAGTCCGAGGGAACACCAACCCTCGCTCCTGTCCTAATCTTGTTTGTCATTGCTAAATGAGCTGGCCCTGCTAGGTGTGTTAGCGTCTAATGAATTTACAACCTGATATCAGGAGGCCTAAGACTGGCAGGGGTCATAAAACAGGAAGGGAAAAAGGCAGTAATTAACATTTATTAGCTGGCTTGTCATCTGTGCTGGTTGGTTGGGGAGTATGGATAATATTGCGGTGATCAATTAATTTTTAATCATCTCTACAGAGATTATGAAGACTACATATGAACTCCAGACTGGCTGGAGTCTGTCAATAAACAGGGCATGGGTCATTCTGCAATGCGTCAAGAGTGTGTGTATGTGTAAATTAGACTAAATACCTATCAACACACACCTCTTGACTAATACACTCCCTCCTTAAGCAGAACACACAGGTGGTGGATTTGATGTCACACATTTGAATGGCTTTCCCCTTTGAAAGCATTAAGTTGTCACGTATAACTGCTTAAAATGTCCTAAAGTTAGCTTTGAAACATGCTTTTTCAATTGGGACAACATCCCTTTTGAGTTTTACATGCTCAAAAGACTATTTGTACTGTACTTAGATAGCAGGAAATGACTGTTGTTGAACATGGAGGCAGCTTTGGACCTTTCCCCCTGCATTTAGTCTCTTGTGGTGTGTGAAGAAAGAGGCTAATGGGTAATAGATACCTGACTAATGCCCTTCTGAAGAAATAGAGATAGATGGACAAAAACGGAGGGGAGAGAAAACTTGCCTCTGAGTTATGAAGGTGTACCCGGGGGGTTAATTCATCGCAGGCGCTTCTCATGCCAAGCGGTAGCTGATAGTTAAAAGTTAATACATTTATTGCCCGAGAAGTGCTCATCCATCAGGAGCAGTTTGTTTCTGCGGCTCGTTGAAGGCACAGTGTGGGCAGTGCTGGATTCCCGATGATAAATGGAGTTGGTGTTTATTCTGGTGCATGTAATTTTGTGTTTATTTGTTGGGTTTTAGGTGACTGTGATGTTCAGCACTGTTGACGAAGCGAATAAAATCTGGATTCTGTCAGATGGGGTGGAAGTCATTCATAATTTTTTAAGGGTTGCATCCGGCTATTTATCTACCATCATTATAGTCTCTACCATTTTTAACTCTCTCAGTCTGTTAGTGTTGTAAAGTATCCGGCCTGTCTGGAGGTTTGTAGTGTTAATGGCTCAAGGTCAGGGCCATAAAATGGGGGACAGAAAGGGTAGAAGCAGCTTCTTGGGGTGGATAAGAAGGGTTCAGAGCCTTAATGTGTGCCCTAATTCACAAGGTGAACAGGGCTTAACCTCAGATCCAGCTGTCAACAGGCTGCCACCATAGACCGTTTAGTCCGTTTGGTAATTTTTTTCACAGAAGTCTTCATTCAGAGTGTTTTCTTTGAATACTGTATCTTTCATCTCCAGACATCCAAGTGTTGACACGGATGTGAGGGTAGATGCACAATCTGAATTACTCTGGCCACATGTCTTTAATTTTCAGTGTTTTCTCACCGTTGGCGCTCCCTACAGGTGGCTGGGTGTAACTGTGGCTTATTTAGTTTCAGGTCTCAGAGGCTGGTGTGTTTAAGTGTGTGGGGAGGGGGTCAATCACCCTATTTTGGACCAGCCACCGCCCTCCACCAGTCCACAGCTGTGGGTCTGAGCCGTGCCACCTTCCTTAACATAATGGGGCCCTTTGACCACAGAGGGCAGATTGACACAAAGAGCCCTGCGTGCCGTACACTGCAGCACAATGCTATTGTTATCATACGCTGCTGAAAGCAAAGACCTACTCCACTATTTGTCATTTTCAAGTGTCAAATGATTGCATAAAAACTCTTTAAAAAGACTTAAAAAGTCTCTAAAGAGACAAAAAAAGGTATTTTATTTACTTGTAATTTGACTTGCATGACTTGTATTTTTAGATGTACACTGTATTTTATGAACGAAACAGAACAAGAACACCACAGTAAGATGCAGTAATTTTTACTGTTTCTTGCTGTTGAAACATCTCATGTGTGATCAAATAATTTAAACTGTATTGATTGAAAGATTGATTGATTGATTTTTAGTCATTTTAAACTTAATCCCCCCCAAAAAAAAAGATCCCCCAAATTGATGGGAAAAATGTCTCATAATGTCTAAAGGCCTGTTCACACCAATAATGATAACTATAGTGATAACTATATTAGTGTCCATGCAAATGGAGGATAACAGGTTTTTTCGAAGTGCGCATGTGCAGTTATTTCGTCTGCTGCTTTAAATGCGCGAGCTCTATAAACTTGGATTCTGGTTGGCTGTCAACATTTTTATTGTTCTTTTGCTGGTTTTCAACAACATCGTTATTCTGTGTCGTTATCCAACAATATTGTTCTTCCAACAATTCCAGTGATATAGTTCTTCCAATGATTCCAACAATACCGTTCTTCTTTGGCGTTATTGTTGCAATGTGCACTTCCTTGTTCTCATAGAATTAGAACAATTATTTAAACTTTATAGTTATATTTATCATCTTTGGTGTGAAGGGGCCTTAATACTGAGCAGATATATGCAAATAATATATTGCAAAAGCATCTTATCCTGTATTGTGTGTCATATCTGGGTTGTATATTGTGTGAATGTGTGTACATATCTATTTGTGTATGTGTGCATGTGCGTATGCTTGTGATAAACGCATTGTTATGTGGCTGAGAGTGGCCCGTAATTCAGGCTCAGTGAACGTCCTCTCCTCGCTCGTGCCTCACAGGCCCCGGTAGACCTGTTGATGGGGCCTCTCTGTCAGCGCGCCACAGGAGTGATAAATGTCCCTTATCGGCATTGTCATTGTAATAGCCCCACAACAGGCCCGAGATGGGCGACTGGGCCAGAGTTATCGCCCCGCTCCTGCAGGGGAAGAATACACATCAAGCTGCCAATCACCCGGCCCGAAAATTGCTCTGAGATTTGAGTCCCCAGACAGCCAGCAGACTGCTAAAGCTCCCTCCCTCCCTCGCTCGCTGCTATTACGCTGCTCCATTGCTTTATTTCACCCCTTTTTTAATGCTTAAACTCCTAAACACCACCATCTCCTGTCAGTTCCCTCACAAGGTTTTTTTTTTTCTCTCTCTTTCTCTGTCTGTCGCCGTACCGTACTGGGAAGACACCAGGGTGCTGGAGAAAAAGAGAAAATGGGAGAGAGTGTGTGTGTGTTTTTGTGTGTGTGTGGGAGAACGTGAGATAGAGGAAAAGTAGATGATACAGGAGTGAGGAGGTTAGCAAGGGAATGCCAGCAGAACCGTTTCAGCCTCTTAATTTTCTATTGATCTTTGTGCTCCTGCTTTGAGTATCAGCCCTACCTACTCACTTGTTCACTTTGGTGTCTCCTGTTCATGACATCTCTGTCATCTCTTTCCTTCTTGTGTCTTGGAGCCCAAAATTTACTTTTTAGTCACACCTGTTAATGGCAGGGAATTTAAAAAGATTACAAGGCATAAATATTTGTAGCTTAATATTTGTAGATTTTTTTTGTTGCATAATGTATTTTGTGCGTTATATATTTTTATATATATATGAAAATGATGCAAAATGGTAAACATTCTCTAATACTCTATTTACTCTATATACCATTTTCTTGCATTTGGAGCTTTGCAAATATTCATTTTGGGCTTTGCTCATGGGGAAGCAGATGCTGGGTGAGTAATGTCCATAAGGTTAAAGGTTAAACAGCCATCTAACCACTCACTCACACACCATAGCCAAGGGGTAACATCCCCCTCTGCTGTTAAAAGTCATAACATACTCCTTAATAAAGCTGATGGAGAAGCTGGTGATGTTGGACCCTAGAGATAGACATGGATAAGATCACTGTGGTGTCCACTGGTGGCTCGCTCATGTTTATGATGGAATCGGCCATGTCTGATTGAGCCATTCTCATGGAGGCTCTGGGGGACCCTTGAGGACCCCATGGTCTCTTCATATCGGGTGGCCTGATGTTTGCCTGCTCTAAAACCCACTCCTCCAGATAACCATCTCCATGCTCAGCCCTCATTTGCACTATAGCCTTTATTAAACCCATCTGCCAGTTCTGCCCGCTGAGAGGAGAAACTGAAAGAGAGAGAAAGAGATATATGCCAGCTAAAGATACAGATATGGCTGCACTGTGGGAGGATTAGCTGAGTGTCGCCTGTCGGTGACAAGACCTGATAACAGCCTGAGAGCTGTAATGGGCTTCGCCCTCACATGCAGGTGAGCTGTCAATCCATCATACAGACCTCCTGAAGAAATGAACACATCTGTTTCTGAAGTCACTCTTCAGAACTATGATTCCCAAAGAACTACAGAATTCCCAAAGTTGTGCTTCATTCTAACAATGTTGTTTACATTTGGGAAATGCAGTGGCCCCTAAAAGTATTTGGAAACTTAAGTTGACCTTACAAATGTATGAACGTTTTCACATTATATTACAAAGTATCATACCAAGAACTACACAAACATTTAAATGATACATGTTTGTGTTTCACAGAAGAACGTTATAGAGGTTTGGAACAACATGAGGATGAGTAGATGAAGAATAATAAAATAAAAAAATAGTGTGATTTAAAGTAAATACTTTAAGTAAACTTTTTTAATACTTTCACTTTTTGGGTCCACTGTATATAAGGGAGGGTAAGAGAGTGAGAGACTGAGTACAGGACTGACAGTAGCTTTGGAGATGTGACAGGATAGAGTGATCGAGACCAGGCTGGGCAAGTCAGGCTGTATGCAGTTGTGCTGCTGTGCTGAGGATAAATCACAGCCCATTTATACTGAGAAACATCTAACTAGCAACGCTCCTGTTAGCCTTCTGCTCCACTGCTGTGACCCCGTGCCATATTTCTGAGTCATACTCCCTCTGACAGATTAGTACACACACAAACACATAGAAATGGATGCTTGTATATGTGTGACTGTGCGAGGGTGTGATATTAAATCACTTGGGTAGATGTGCTCAACTGTGTTCTCTCTGGGGCCTTCTGGGTTTAAAAAAGTATATAATATATACACATATATATATATTGGCCATTATTGGATATTAAATTGTGCATGCTTATTTTCCCCTATTTCTGCATTTTAGAATACATTTGCCATTATCTAATGCTTACAAAAATCTTTAGAAATACTAATGATTTAATAACACAGTTAAATGTAATCTTTAGCAAATCTCAAAATAAATATTCATTTTTTTAAACTGCACATTGTAAAGATGTGATGCATAAATTCAGTTGTAGCATTTAAAATGACTGATTTTAGTGTTTTATTTTGAATGTATTTAGACACAAATACAGGCACACTACTGTACAAATGTGATTTTTTTTTTTTTTTAAGTCTCTTATGCTCACCAAGGCTGCATTTATTTGAACAAGAATACAGTAAAACAGTGATATTGTTACAATGTTAAATAACTATTTTCTGTTTGAATATATTTTAAAATGCAATTCCTGTGATTGCCATCAAGCTGAATTTTCAGCAGCCATTGCGGTCACATGATACCAATGAATTCTTTAGAAATCATTCTAATATGCTGATTTGATACTCAGTTAACAATTCTTATTATTGTCAATGTTGAAAACAGTTGTGCTACTTATATTTTTTGGGTGTGTCCCAATAATAATATTGGCCATTGTTATCGACCATAACATGAAAAATAATTATCCTCCTTTCTGTATTAACCAACATTTTTATATCTGTTTATCCCTTTTAGTCTCTGAGTGTTTTGCCTGTATTATGAGCAAATGTCTCTGCTTAATAAGCATATTAAATAATATTTTAATTAAAATCTAAAGGCGCAGTTTTGTGAGGGTTTAGGTTAGGGGATAGAAAATATCATCAGCTCAGTAGTGAGTTTGCTTTTGTGTTCAGGGCAGCGGGATAGCTTTATTTCTCCCAATCTCTCCTGTGAAGCACAGGTGCCGTGTTAACTTTTCTCTGAAAGTGAGAGAGAGAGGGAGAGGGAGGCTTAGGCTCTAAATGGTTTGTGGAATGGAGGTGTTAGCTCGTGTCAGCTCCTTGCTTTTGCTGACAGATGAGCAGGAGCTAGGAACAGGAAATCCCTGGCCCTAATGCCCAGAAGAGTGTGTGTTTATGTGTGTGTGTGTGTGTGTGTGTGTGCGTGGTTGAGGTAGAGATAAATAGAGATGGCTGTGTTGTCGTATTGCAGGGTTAGACTCACAGCTCTCCGCTTTGGGCACAAGCTGCAGACAGGCAGACACAGAAGCGTCTCTGATGACAAATCAATCCACATCTCACTTTCTCCATCCCTCAAACTCCGTCTACACCAGAGCTGGAGCGACTGCGGCAGGAGGGCGAGAGGAGTGCCGCACTGAGGGCTTAAAGCAGGCAACAGAGACCGGAACTTCCTTTAGGGCTGTACTCCAACTGCCAAGTACATGAGAAAAGTGGCTTTTCGAACAGAAAATCAATTTAGAGTCATTCAATACACTGAGCTGTCGCGGGTGAGATTACAGCATGTTCACAGGTTCCATATTCAAATCACAGCCTCTGAGCCAAAGTCGGTTTCCGCACCAGGGCCATGACTACACCTCGGCGCTCAGCTCCATTGATCTGATCTACTGCGGAGGAGGCCAGCAGGTTAACACGTGTAAAAAGGAATATGTCTCATGCGCTCCGGGTCGAAGGAGGGGGAAAGAGGTTAACCGTTGCACGCGCTCTCAAAATGGCCCGGGAGCGTCCATGTCGCATGCGAAGAGTGAGCTCAGCGGCCAGAGCGTTTGGCGTATGCGTTGGTACTAGATATGATTGACGGTGACGGCCCACAGCACTTTCTCTTGTAACTTTCAAATCATTAAGCCTTTAGTGTATCAGGCAGCTCTTTTACGACTTTTTTTTTTGTCTTGGCTCTTCCAAATTGCTGAAGCAGGATGTGTTGAGTCAGGGGCCAAGCAAAGGCTAACCAGAACAGCAGGAATCAGAAATGCCTGTGTAAGATTACTGACACAGAATGTCCTAACCAGACGTGACGTGATAAACCATCAGAATGTTAAAGACCTTTCACATTGACGGAGATTTGCAAAGACAAAGCCATTTTTTAGGTTGGCAAATTCACCTTTCTATTTTCTAAACGCATCTTGTTGTGAACAATTCCTTCATGCATATGTTTGTTTATTATTTGAACTTGCAATTTATAATCAATGTCATAACTCAATCTTCTGGTGGAACAATAGACTTTCTAATGTCGAATGCCAAACTTCACCCTTTTCTTCATCCAATCCAAAGCTTCCATCCAATCAACAACCAATGGATAGAACCAAGTCCTCATCGTACATTTATTGATTTTTCCTTAATCCGTTTCACTCGGATTTATGTCACAAGGCGGAAGAAAAGATATGTTGCTACTTCTGTTACATCACGACTTGAATAAAAGTTTAAGATTTAAGGGGACACGAGTGACAGAACTTCATGCAAATGCACAGCATTTGATTGGTTAGTTTGATGTTTTACACAGCATTTTGGCTTTCATCATAGAAATAAAAATGATCTGACAATTGACTTTAGTACACATGTCAGCCTCATATGCTAATAAGACATCTATATTCATCTATAATATGAGATTATACAGGAATGAAATGGAGTTGATGTGGAGTGGGCAGGCGATTCGTGTGAATGTGAATTGTCTGTGTTTATGCATTAGACATTGTGTGTGTGTGCATTTGTAAGCGATGACAGGCAGGGGTGTTAACGCAGGCAGAAGTGGGGGGCGGTCGGTTATGACAGTTCCTGAGAGGCTCTATTCAGATGGACCTGCAGTCTAAATTCAATTAACTCCACTGGCTGCTGTTCTGTCACCATTAGTGGTAATTAGTTAAAACATCAGAGTATAAACAGTAAATTGGCTCTGGTAATTATTTCCCCCTCACAAGCATATGAGAGCAGGAAGGAAAAGAGAGAGAGAACGTGAGAGGGGCACACCGACGGCAGTGTACTGATGAAAAGAAACCTGTAGAGGTTATTGGTGGCTTTGTGCTATCAATTATGGTTAGGCATTATTTAGGAAACAGTGCTCATGTGTGTGTGTACAAGCCCACTAATGGACAAGCATAAAGTAGGCAGCACATGGCATCAGTTACAAGGCTGAGCACTCAGCGTGCAATATGCCATCTGGCCAAGCCTTTGTCTCTCTTTTGTTAATCTTTAGATATGCCCTGTCTTTATTACTTTTTTTAAACCCCAAATCAAATCTTATTAAAAGCACTTTTTTGTCGTTTTATTATATAAACATTTGTCAAGGGCACACAAAGTATATTGTTTTACATTCATGCTTCAACACACTTCGAATGCACATTGTGTGAGTTAGCAGTATTAGAATTAGCTTTAGCATTCAATGCACTTTTGCGAGTTTTAAAGCAACGTTAGCATCAGCTTTAGCGTTCAATTTACTTTGTGAGTTTTTTAGCATTATTTATAGAATTATTATCATTCCTTTTCACTCGACTAGATATGCTGCCCTAATAACACAGATACATTGCAGAGACACCTTGATTTGTGTTTTCATCTGAAAGATTTTTTTAGAGCGTTTGCTAAACTGCAAGACATTTCCTGTCAGATCTTAAATAGTAATTTAGAAAATGTATTGAATATATGTATGATTTAGAATTTATATAAAACTTCTTTTTAAAGCCGTTTATCAAATATTTGTACACAACAGATGTTTTCCAGATGAGCACTCTTTAAGACCTTTTGGAGATGTTTGTGTTATGTCTGAGTATGCTGAGCTCATAAGGACTGCTGAAATGACCTTTGACCTTCTGGACAGAATATTTTGGGCAGGTTCCTGGATCACCCATATTCAGGAATGGGATATGAGTAGCACAGTATGTGTCTTAGCACTCTCACTGCACATATAATTGGACATTAGGTATTTTGGTCGTTGACGAATGACCCTTGAATGAAAAAACTTTCGCCCACGTGTGCAAAGCACAACAGGGATGATGTCCTTAGGGACTCAACCCTGCCCACTCAGCTAACATGGCCCACCTGTTCAGACAAACACATGATTTCATAGAGCTGCACAAATCCATCCATATTTAAGCAGATATGTGCCCTTCCCTGCCTCCTCTCAGTCACAAAGCCAGATTCGTAATGGTCCTTACCCCTAGGGAGGAGCAGGGGGTGCTGGGACTGAGGCTTTTGCCTTCGGTGAGGACTGTAGAGAGATAGAAAGAGAGGGAGAGCGAGCGAGGTAAGCAAGCTGGCAGATCTAACCCTGCAGTGTCACCCTCATTTCCTGGGTCAGCGCCTGGGTAATGGTCTATTAATTTGCTCCATTTTCCCCTGTGAGGCAAAACTCAATCTCCAGCCGTTTCACTCTGCTGTGCCATCCACAAGGTGATTGATTGAATAAACAGCTGTCACTACTGTGAGCGCTCACACCCACTGACACAAGTCTTATCCTGAACACCATACACTCAAACCAAACACACACACACTTACCACAATAAGACGCCTTCTCAACACTATCCCCTCAAAGTAAACCCACATGCTCTCCAAAGCAAGCCACAGTCACTCTTAAACCTGTGCACACCATCTTCTCCGCACATACACCAGGATTGTGCAGCATTCAGAATTGAATCAATTCCTGAATTTGAATAAAGGCAGCAAACATTGCAATTTGAATGAAAGGAAGTAGAATAAAAAAATTAACTAGAAAAGAAAGACAAATTTTCAGTGTACAATACCGTTCAAAATTTTGAGGTTGGTAAGATTTTTTAAATGTTTTGAAATTAAGTGCTTACCCAGGCTGCATTTATTTGATAAAAAAAAAAAAAAATACAGTGAAAAATAATAATATTGTAAAATATTGGTTGATTTGGTGCTCAAGAAACATTTTAATTATTATCAATTTTTTTAAAGTTGCGCTGCTTCATATTTTTAAATTAATAATAATATAAATATTTTTGTGGAAACCATGACATTGTTTTCATGATTCTTTGATAATAGACAGTTAAAGAACAGTGTTTCTTTAAAATAGAAATCTTTTGTGACTTTTGTGACTATAAATGACTTAAAACTGTAAATGTAATGCATCCCTGCTAAAAAAAAGTATGAATCTCTTTAAGAACGTCTTTTGAACAGTATAGTGTACCTGTGGCGCGTGACTAATTTAATTCAATTCACACTTATTATTTCTAATTTCAATTCTACAATTCTGTATTTTGCACAACCCTGCCATACACAGACTAGCAAAACAATTTTCCATCATGCCCTTTAAAAAGTCCTTAAAGTTGTTTGTGTGTTTTGATAATCAAGTCTCCTCCCCTCTGATGAGCACAGTTATGAATCTGGCCCTAAAACTGGCTTGCGTTTCCACATCACTGCCAGCACATCTCTGCACGCCCCGCACATATGCTGATTATACGCATCAAACCGACATCATCTTTAACCAAACACTCCTCCCCACTGAGAGAGAATGACAGAGTGATACCGACACAAAACCACTCCCCTCGTCCCACTCCTCTCTCAGGTGCTGATTGCATTTGCCTTTTTAAATGTGACACCCTGAGTATGTGTGTGTGTGTGATCGGTAGCATGAGGAGCTGCTGTTTAACAGCACAATGCATCACTGTCAGCGGTGATCGGCCTCCGTGCACGGTTAGCACAGACGCCAAAGCCGACGCTCGTCAGGTCCCAAACGGAGGATGACCTCGTTCCATTTCATCAGACGTCCTCTCGAATGAGGCGCGATGCCTCATTCCCTTCTTCTCTCATCCTCTCCCCTCTTTTTCACCTAACCCTGAGTAATCAGCCTAGGAACTGTCCAGCCTGCTTAGTGTTTCCTCTGCTCACTTACAATAAAGTAAAAAAGCACACACACACACACACACATAGACACATGGACAGTCTGGGCCAGTCCCATTATCAGTCTAATTCCCCTCCTTTTGCGTATAAAGCACATATTTCCCATTATGGAGATGACTTGTAGCGGCTCACCTTGCTCTGATTTAGGGAGGAGGGGAGGCGAAAAAATGAAGGCTGACAGGCTCGTTGGATTTATTTGATTGCACATACAAGGCAGTGTCATTTTTGAAGATGCAGAGTATAAAGAGGTGCGCGTGTGTGTGTGTGTGTGTGTGTATGTGTTTGTGTGGCCTTAAGGCAAGGAGAAGAAAAGAGAAGCATTTGAAAGGGAGGGAAAAAAGGCCCTGAATCAAATCAAATTCCTCTTATCGGGCATTATTTGACGACGTTATCAGACAGCGTAATGTGGTTACATTCGGTAAGAGGCTGAGAGATTTCACTGTTTACTGATGTTGGCATGCTTAAAGGCAAGAGGAGAGAGAATGAGGCAGGCGTAAACACTTGATGCCTGGAAAATCCGTTTAACGTCGTGCTCTTGTATGAAATGAGAAAAGAAGAGGACACATTTTTTGGGTGGTAGTGGGGACCTTCTTAATGGTCATGGCCAAAGAGAGTAACTTGTTTAATCAGTGAAAGCATTAAACCAGTGATAATCCGTAAAACCATATTTCTCATATTTCATGTATTTTGTATTTAAAAGTTATTGCCTTGCTGAAAACAACTTAGACCAGTTTGAACCAGCTTAAATAGGTTTTAGACTGACAATACTGGTCTGTTATTGGCACAAGCTGTATATTACTGTTCAAATGCTGGGTGAATATAAAAGTGCCCAAAACATAGCATATTATGGTTACCAGCAATGGTTGTGACCAATCATCAGCTAAGCTGGTCACATTATGAATTTGCTTAGCTGATGATTGGTTAAACCATTGTTGGCTGAACCATCTTAGTCTAAGTTGTTTTGTTGGTCAGACAGAATCGTCAAAACACAAAATATGGTGTATGATTTTTTTTTTTATAGCTTTTGTTTTATGTTTGTAAGATTGGTTAAAACCGTCGCTAGGTGAACCAGCTAACCTAAGCTGTTTTATTTATCAAACCATGTGGTCAAATTTTTTTAATGAATTCCTCTAGATCAAAGAAGAATAACGTAAAAAGATGTACATTAATCCATTTACTTTCATGCCCATGCTGTGCGGTTTGTGCAGTTGGGCACCTGTGGGTGTAGTGATCGGCTTTACAGGAGGCAGCTGGTGTTTGTAAGTGAATTTAGGCATTCCCAGGTTTGGAGGGGGGACTCCTTACCATCTCCATCTCCATCTTGAGCTCAGCATGGGCACACTGTAAGCAAAGAGAGGTTTCCAAAGGCACATGCTCTGTGCCTGTGCCCATTAGTGGCAGCTTTGTTCTCTCGCCAATGCGTTAAGAGCTCTCTGTTCACCAAGCACACACTCACACACGTGGCGCACACACACCTAAACTCAAAAACGTACTCTTGACTCCTAGCAAACCAGACGAAGACCATTAATCCCACCGAACGAGTGAATTTACTGCAATTATGAGAGTAATGTTTAAAAGGTCAAGGTGGGACTTGCCCAAACTGTGATGTGTGGAGTGTTACTATACCATTATAAATCTTTAAAAGATGCCTACGTACGTTATATGTCAATTTTCTATCTAAACGTTTCACAGTATCTGCCGCGGCAGGTTTTATGGACACAGATATGTAAGCATGGAGGGGTTTTTCTGCATTTGGAAGCAGTTAAATAAATAGGCGCATGCTGTTTGAGTTATGCTGCGTGAGGCTAAATGAGAGGAGAGACAGACAGCTAACAGCCCCAGTCGGAGCTGCCGATGGCGGGCTGCCAGCTACCAGGGGAGCATGCTTTTGAGGTGGCTTCTGTGGAGCTCTTTTTCTGTCTTTTTTTTTTTTTTTTTTTACACAACGGCTTGTAAAACAACATACAAAGAGTGTCAGAGGCAGCTAGAGGCAAATGCTACATCACCACACAGCTAGCGGCCAAGTTAGCTCGATTCTGCCTTCTCCAAGGCAGCAAATTTTTACGCTATTAAGATATTAACATGCGCTAACTCAGCCGTCCAGTGTGTAATTGTGCTATCAGTGGGGTTAGCGAAAGGTTACGTGTGATGAAAGTGCTTTTAATAATTAGGGGATGTCTAATGCAGAGAGAGGCCGCTGGCTCTGGCCCTCATTAGCTGTGCTATCAGAATGGAGGTCCGGGTGAGCGAATGTACTGTGATAAAGGTGTGCTATGTCTAGAAGAGGGAAAAAGAGGGGATTTGAAGACAGAGTGTGAGATAGTGAGAGAGAGCCATCCATCTTGGCAAATTAGAGAAGATCAGGCCAGCACTCAGTCAGAGCTGTCAAAGGCATCTCTCTCTTTCTCTCTCTCTCACAGCATGGCATTTAGGTGAGAAATCTCAGCACTAAAAAGTTCTGTCAGTCCTATTTCCTTGTTATTGCCCCTCTCTGCACGCTGGTCTCGCCGGCCCTTCAGATTAAACGGAGTCCCCACCTTTCTCCACACAGGGGTCCGGCACAGGGGGGCATCCCACATTAATCATCTTTAACGCGCTGACAAGCAGCATGCGCCAAACCCCCTCCATGCTTCAGGATTTATCTCTCTGTCTTCTGCTAGCCATCACTCACTCCCTTAGAGAGAGAAATAGGGGGAAACAGAGAGATGGAAGGAAGAATAAGAAATGGACAAGAGAAATGGGATGCTTTAGAGACCACATGTGGTGTAGTGCCTGGTGTGTTTTAAGTAAATTGGGATGACTGTTAAAGTTGTAACATATATGTTATAACTTTACCAGTTTACTTTATTAATATTTTTTTTGTTATACATCCATATAATTTTCTACATTTTCTTCTTATAATTTTTTACATGATTAAAAAAAATGGTCAAAATCAGCATTTAACCTGTATTTGGAATTTTAGATTATTCTTTGGGTCATTTTTTCTTATAGCATCATTTATGTAATTGTCTTATATATATATATATATATATATATATATATATATATATATATATATATATATATATAAAGCTATAAATATATATAAAGCATACATTTACAAAGGCAGCAAATAATGCAAAAGTAATAGAAATATCCTAAAGTATAACAAATAATGTGTTTGTGAGGGTGTGTCCAGGGCTGATGGACTATGTGTATGTGTGTGTGTGTGTGTGTGTCTCCAGCCCTCACAGGGGAGACATGATTAATCACTGGCTGTCTCTATTAGTCAATCCTCTCTGGGGACGATGTGGACACCAGCACCACACTGCATGCACACATAATGGGGTGGTCTATAGGAAAAACATTAGGCCTATACACTATCACACATACATGGATATATGTGAAGCTTTGACACGGCTTCAGGTATTTGCAAACCAATGTCCACTCACCCTTTTACTATATAGGCGTTCATCAGACAGTGCTGACTGACAGATGATTTAGTATGTGTTCTATTGTGTGAATCCTCTCCATCTTGTATTAACATCAAAGCTGCCAAATGACCAGCTCCCTGTTTGTGAGTGTGTGTTTTCAGGGAGACAAGTGACAGGGAGGTGGTTAAGGTCCCGACAGGCGCTTGACCAAACCATCATGACTCCATTACTGAGCCCATTGATTGTGTACGGATGAATTAAAGAGCCAGTTTCAAGAGGCACACACTCATTTTCTCTTCACACACAGACAGAGGGACACACACACATACAATCACACGCTCTGTTAACAGATCCCATCATGCACACATAACAGAGTCAGAGTAACACTCTGTCAGTAAACCATCTGACATGTCAACAGACAAAAAAGGAAAGAAACAAATTGAAATACACAAGAAAATACAGAAGGTGCATTGATTCAGTCATAATTTACATTAGCATTCACGTTACCGTGCGTTTAAATATTACATTTTAGATTATAATTCTTAACAACGTGTAAACACAAAAAGTTTAAGAATAAATAGCTCTACGATAATGACTTTGTGTAGACAGACTATGTCATTCCTACACAAACACATGTCAGGTTGTCAGATTGCATGTTGCAAATGGCCACATGAGAGAGAAAGAGTAGGTAAAAGAGTTGGATTGGAGATTTATCTGTTGTAGAATGGGTCTGGATCTCTCTTTGTTTACTCTTGCAGACGGTGATTGCTTTGGCACGACTCAAATTATCTTGTCAGGGCAATAAAGCTGACCGCTGCTGATGAGAGGAGGAGAGAGAGAAAGGAAGATGTGGAGATGATGGGTATACCATAGATAGAAAGAAATTGCAAAAAATAGTATATAATAAAGAACACGCAAGAAAGAAATCAGATATATGTATATATATGCATAATCATACATATGTATTATACATACATACATACATACATATATATATACTGTCAGCAGGTCAGAGGACCATGACCTTACCATGATACAGTAACAGTGTTGCAGTTAAAGAAAGAAAGAAAGAAAGAAAGAAAGAAAGAAAGAAAGAAAGAAAGAAAGAAAGAAAGAAAGAAAGAAAGAAAGAAAGAAAGAAAGAAAGAAAGAGTAATTTGATATGAGTAATTTTATTTCACATTTATCACGCTATAGTTATTTTTGCTTTAAATAAGGTTTTCATGATATCAACATTTTTATACCAATGAAATTTCGTAATTCTTATCCATTTTCTATATCATTTAAAAAACTAATACTAGCCTACAAAAAACTCTCAAGCTTACCGAAGACAAGTAAACAGTGACAAAGAAAGAGTAAAGAAAACAAATTACAACAGAACGAAGACACAAATGAAATAGACCTGAAAAACTTCAAGCACTAGAAATACTATGTTTAAATGTTCAAAGTAATCAAATGTATAAAATACAATGTATAGTCTTTACTGTGAAAATTAAATATACATTTATTCTTATTAAAGTAAAAAAAAGTGATTCAGTCGAGAGCAGTGAGAGATTTTCTCTCTTTTTCTGTTGTTTGATTAGCATTAATAATGACAGCAGGTAAATGTGGATGCTGTCACTTTATGACCGACTGCACGGATCCATTGTATTCGTGCATTTTCTTTCTCAACTGTTTACATTCACTCAAGACATAAATGACTCTGCTTACTTGCAAATACATGATGGCCAGTATTTAACCATTTAAGCCAAATTGCGTGCGCACATACTGAAATGAGTTCTCTTTCGCTGCTAATTGCGCTTCAACAGTTTAAAATCACCTGTTTTTAAACTGCAATGCTAAAAAACGCTTGCAAACGTTAAGCTTTTGTGACCGCGCAGCACGGCAACGTCACATGAGCATGACTGCGATGGAGACTATAGTCCAAAATCTCTACCGGTTGACAAATTTCTACCGGTTAATTATGTCTATAGCTGAAAGAAAGAAAGAAAGAAGAAAGAAAGAAAGAAAGAAAGAAAGAAAGAAAGAAAGAAAGAAAGAAAGAAAGAGAAAGAAAAAGACAGAAAGACAGAAAGAAAGAAATAGGTGAGAGGAGATAAGACAGAGGAGAGCACGGAAAACAAATAAAGGGACAGAAAATGAGAAATAGATGTGCAGGATGTTGCTGGACAGAGACAGAGAGAGAGGGAGGGGAGAGTGGGGCGAGTGAGAAAAGGGTGGTGAGAGAAACAGAGACACACAGAATTGTAATCGATTACCTATTTTTCAAAGTCACTTAAAGTGTCCAGAGTGTGGGGCCGTTAAGTAGTGGTGCTGGAGAATAGGGGATGGGTATGCGTAGGCACGCGTGACTGGGGAGAGGAGAGGGAGGAGGTGGAGAGATGTATGGGGGTGGGAGGGGGAGTTTTGGGATGCTAACTGACCCTGCTAGCTCCTCACTGATGAATCTGTGCTCTTGCAGGAAATAGTTCTGACAGGCCAATATCTGAGCAGAGGATATGTTCCCCCGGAGGGACTTTGCCGCATGTATGTTTGCGTGTGTGTGTGTGAGAGCGTTTACATGTGTTTACGGTCATGTTTGTCTGCGTCAGTATGTGTGTGCATAGACTGGACTGTTAGCGATCATCACCCTCTCAAACTGCACACACATCATGTGAAGACAAACACAACAGTGCCCTCTGAAGTCAAGGACGGGCTCATACTGAGCCCAGGGCTTTATGTAGAGAGAAGAACCAGGATTACAGCCCCACTTCTGTTTGTCTATGTGTGTGTTTGTACATCTGTTTGCAACCTGCCCTCAAGTTACCTCATCATCTCGAGAAAAGATGCTCACTAACCCCTACTGCAACAGATCAATAGCTGCCTCCCAGACATTCCAACCAACCTGAAAACATCAGATGTTTGTTACACACTTTGATAATTGGACACAATAGATCTGCTTTTTCCCTGTGTGCAATGGAAACCAAATCGTGCATTTTTATGTCCGTTAAGCACATTAAATAAAATGTTATAAGAGATGTGACAGTATAAAGTATCAAGACGTGAACACTAACTATACACCATTTTTAGTAGTGATAACTAAAGCTTTTTTGACCTAGCAACCACCAAGAACATCCTAGCAACCATATAACAACACTCTATCAACCATTCAGAAAGTCTTAAGAAGAATTTGTCCCAGAAACAACCTAGAACATTCCTAGCAACTGCATAGCAATGTCTTGGCAACCACCCTGGCATATTTGAAGAAAGCTAATGCTAGTGAATAATCTAGTATGTGTACATCTCAGAGAATTTCCAAAAAGTGATTTCGTCACTTCCTGTTTGTGTATACATTTGCGCCTTGGGTTTGCAGCTGCTTACAGCGGTAGTCTGTCAGTAACAGTGAGTTCATCCAGGATATCCTGTTTGAGGGAGGATCTATTGTCCCAGAGGCTAAAAATAGTCACTTTGATTGGCTAGTTCCAGATCTGAGAGATTATGAGATAGCAGAGCGAAACAGGAAATGTTTTTTCGCTCATTTACAGAGCCGCACGTTAGATAATTCACATGCAACAGATGTGTTAGTTACTCACAGGCAGCCTTGATACACACACCCTCCCACACGGATGGACTTTGACAATAATAAACACGGCCATGTGCTCAGATGTGAATGCACGTACACATGCCTGCTTTCAATACACAGTGCTATAAAAAGATTCCAAATCTTCATATATTTGTAACTGTTGAAGTCACTTGGGCAGCCTTATTGTTTAATTTACTGTGCATTTCACAATAACTGAGAATAGTGGTTCTTTATAATACAGTGTCTGATGAAATGTTGTCCATTGGTGAGTTGATAAGTGTATATGAAGTGTGTGTGCGAGATACAGTTGAAGTGTCACACGCTCAGTGGCGTAACTGTCCTGTGCGGAGCTGTGGATCTGGTTTAATGAGGGAACAGGAGACAGGAGGCCGAGTATGACGGATTCTCCTTCGGCAGAAATCTGAGCTACTTAATCCACACAGTCCAGAGAGAGGAAAAAAGACTTTGAGCACTCATCTGACCCGTGCTCATCTTGAAATGTACTATACAGTATATAAACTGGGCCAATGCTACTGTATTCTTTGGTGTTCTTTTGTGATTTCCCACAAAAATTTAATCTTTTAAATTATATTTTGGGGATATTCTGCATCTTTTGTGATGGTGAATAGGAAACCTGGAAACTCAAACCTGGAATTATGTACTATAGTGAATGTATGTATATATATATATATATATATATCCTATTTAGCTTGAATTTATTTCTGTTTTAGTTCAACTTCAACTTATTTCAGTTAGTTGCCAAGGTTTGTTGAAGTTTGTTCATACAGTATTTTTTTAATTTCCGGTTATTGATTTTTATTTTTTTTTATAGTTTTAGTTTTGGTTAATAGTAACAACACTGGCTCTGACGAACAAAATAATCTTGAATGTTTAGTAATTTCTACAAATTTTCCAATTTTTTTCATGATGATAAATAAACCTCATCTTCTCTTCTTTTTCTTTATCTTTCTGTTCTCAGGTAAGAAGAAGGTGTCACTCTATGACAGTCAGGCTCCCATCTGCCCCATCTGTCAGGTGCTGCTGCGTCCAGGAGAACTCCTGGAGCACATGGAGCAGGAGATGGAGAGGCTCACCCACATGCACATCAGGTAGACTTGCACATCTATACCTGTCGTCTTCTGACAGCTCCATCAGTTCTTGTCACCGTCTACTAGACAAATGAAGCACATTGGCTGCTCTTCCTCACATAAGAGTGTGATCCAAAAATCAGCAGTAAGGACACCTGCTACTGGTGTAATGCAGCAGCAGAACAGGTGCTTTTTCTCCCTGTCATCCATCAGCCCACATGCGCTTAGGCCTTTCATGTGGCCAGGTTAAGTATGGTCAGATGATCACAGAGATCCAGCACAATACCCATCATTCATCCACTGCCAGAGACCTTCAGACAGTCCAAGGCAGCCTGGAGCAATGGCCCAGGACCCTGCTGCTGGTACATCAACTTGACCAGGTTAAAACGCTGTGTTCTCACACACCGTCCACCCAACCCAGATAGGAAGTCTCACTCTGTGAGCTCAAATGAACATTAGCCATAACAAGAAACAATGTCGTTTGAATCTATAGGTCACAGGCATGTCATAGACCTCATGCTGCGAATCGTATCCCCCTTTTCGTTTTTAATAGATTATGCTGCTGGGCTTCAAACGGGGACACAGGGAGAAAGAGAGAGGGAGATATTAATTCTCAGCAGGATGTCTTTCCTGCACGAGTGTTATCCATCACACGGCGGTGAGGAGTTATCTTTTAATAATTAATAAAGGGCAGTGGGCCGCCCTCCCCTGCGGGTAGTGACTGTGGACACTGACATGGCTCTGGGCCTCGGTCGCCTCTGCCTGTTTGATGGTGGTGGTTATTTAAGGAAATTGCATCATTGCTCCCGGTCTGTCAGGGTTGGATGCCGCTCGACATTACAGGCCCGTGATTTAGCCTTTCCTGCACTCCTTTTAACCCCTGCTTATAGCCAAGAGAGTTATTTTCCTGGGCTATAGGCAGTGCAATCACTTAAATACTGATTTAGGATATAGAGAAGGAGAGAGATGGACTAAATGAGATTTAGGTGAGTAAAATTATTAGAATACAGAATTAACTAAGAGAATATTCACTAGTTTGATAATATTCTGTTACACCTTGTTCTAAACATACTGTTATATTATCTTTGCCGAGCAATTTATCTAAATCACAGCCAATCATTAGGCAGGGATAGTGTCATAATTTGTTCACCATCATGTTTTGTATGCATTTTGAAGATATTCTTGAAAAATGGTGAAACAGTGAAATGTAATGGTGTCCAAAATTGTTTTGGTCCCCACTGACTTTCATAAAAATGGACAAAACAGTTAAAACATTCTTCAAAATAGATTATTTTGTGTTCTGCTGAAGAAAGTACATCTTGACAATAAAATAAAACAAGCAATGATAAAAATAGAAAACTTTATATCATAGTATCTGGTTAGATCATGGTGTTGCTCATCATGGGAATTTTTACCATGGTTCATATTACAAATGTTGTTGATATCTTTTCTATAAATCTTCAGTGAACTTGAAATGATCCTATTTTTGTTAATCTACAACATTTGCATCCACATTATTGGACAAAATAAAGGCAATCCTGAGATAGACAGCGCAGTCACAGTATTGCTTTGTTGGTTCTCTTTCAATCAGTCTGGAACTCTGGGTAACTGCTGCCGTCCTCCTTCCCTGTATACTTCCTCCCAGGCGGAGCTTCGCTCAACACATGCTAGCACACACAGATCATTGGAAGTGACATGGCGAATTTGTGGCAATTTGTAGTAAATCTCCCTTTAATGATAGCGTTTCATTCTGCACCAAATGAGACTTGAGTGCATGTAAAATGGGGAAAGCTATTTAAGATGTAGCATTAGGCAGATGTCTGAGTGGATGCGGGTGAGTGTGTGTGAGATTGGAACCCGCCGCCGTACTCCTCTCTCTCTCCCTCCCCTGTGGCCGTATCGCCGTGCCCCTTCTCCTGACTCGTCCTCCGCTCTTCATGTATGGAAATGGAAATCCATCATGCCCTTTACCCGTCTGCCTGCTCTGAGGGCCACAGCAATCTACATATTCCCCCACCCTTTCCCAACCTCTCCACGTAATCAATTTGCCTCCAGCGGAGCGAGGGAGATCCGGGTGGCAAACGACACGAAAAGCAATCTTTATCTCCAGCTTACAACCCCCCAACTGTCGACTGGCATTTATTCAATTTTCACCAGCTCCCTCTCTCTCGCTCCCTCTCTCTTCTCTGTCTAGCTGAATTTGGCTGCAAGAGGGGAATGGGAAAGCTCGGTTTGTCCGGATTGTGGCGTTTTTGCCTGTCATTTATTACATTTGAGCCTCTTTAGCCAGTCCACACACTGTACTGTAACTCCATCTGTCAAAGCAGGAACTGCAAATCTTTTTCAAATCTAAATGAACACAAACAGGATCCATGTTCTCTTTTGCTCTTTCTCCGTTTCTTCGTTTCTTTCGCTCCCTCTCTCTTCTCAGTCTAGCTGAATTTGGCTGCAAGAAGGGAATGGGAAAGCTTGGTTTGTCTGGATTGTGGCGTTTTTGGGGAAGTCAGGTGCACACAGTGAACAATTTTAAACTAAATTTGGGAAATTCATGAAGTAATACATACACTATATAGGGAGACATTAATACGTATCCTAAGAAAGTGTATTTTTTTATTTACTTTGGACCAATATTTATAGTTAAAAAGACAATAGAAATCATTTTTAATTAGTAATAATTATTTTAAAATACTATTGTAGATATTTTAATAATTCCTTTTTTTATTTAGTATAATGTCAAGATAAATGGTAATGATTTAATTTGTAATATTACACTTACACAAATTTTCCTCACACAGTTCCTTTGCAAAGGGATCATCCTATTTTTGGATCCTTGTCATCAAAAAGTTTGAAACCCTCTACCTTAAAGAGTAGCATTTCAAATTAACACAGTTTTTGTTTCATTTGAGTACACAGAATCTTGCCTGAAGATCACTTGCACAACACTTACATGATGGTTCCGTTTAAAATGCCAGTATTTTCACTGCAAAAATCCATCATGATTTATGCATTATTGTCTGCACACAAGCCTTAAATTAACTTGTGTGTGCTACATATACAGTACCTACCATTACATGATATCCCTCAGGTACTATAGTTCAGGTCCTGTGTGGCATCTCTAATGTAGTGAAGAGTGTTTTTCTGCCATTGTTCTTCCCTGCATGTCCCACTACCGTTTTGAGATACTAGGGCGTACAATGAGTGCAGAGGGGGCATTTAGAGCGCTACGGGGTATGAAGTGTATCTTAGTGTTATTTTTTTGACATGAGGAGATGTGTGAGGTCACCGAGATTCACCGTGCCACGCTGGGCGGATTTATGATGCCGAGGAGTCTGTTTATTATCTTGCAAACAGCGCACTGCCACCGATGGGGCAATTTATCCCCTCTCAAGGCCTGGTTCCTGATTTGTGTTGTCTCTTTCTTCTCCTCTGTCTCATCTTTTCTCTCTGTCCCCTTCTCTTTCTTTTCTCCCCTGGCTGTCAGATCAATCATGCTGACTGCAGAAAAGGCGGGCTTCAGGCTTATTACCTGAGTGTAGAGGCGGGGCAAAACACCAAACCCTGCCTTCACCTGTCATTTATTACATTTGAGCCTCTTTATCCAGTCCACACACTGTACTGTAACTCCATCTGTCAAAGCAGGAACTGCAAGTCTTTTTCAAATCTAAATAAACACAAACAGGATCCATGTTCTGTTTTGCTCTTTCTCCATTTCTTTTGTCCAGTGACAAGTTCGTCCGCTGGATCAGACTTTCAGTTTAGGGCGCAGGCTGATTCAGTTTCAGTGCAAGCATCTCTCTGGGTGTGAATGCATCATTTAAAACGAACATGACAAGGGTGATGTTACCCTGTCATTGTTTCTCAGGTCGTCATCACGCTGCTTTATAAACACCCAGCAGTGACCAATCTATGGGGCTCTAAACGAGATTCAGCTAGAATGACAGACAAGGAAAACAGGCAGACAGTGAAAAAAAGAGACAAAAAAGAAAGCAGAGAAAAGAGAGATGGCAGGACAGATATTAATGTTTCAGAGAGGAATCCGATTTGATATGTCTTTCCCTATTGTCGGTGGATGCTTTAGCCGCCCCGTTTAATAATTCCTGCCTTCCAATCAGTCATCCTCAATCCACAATGTCCACAAGGCAAAGATTCAATGTACAATCCACCCGCCAGACTCGAGAAGGAGTCGCCCCCCACCCTTTTTTCTCTCTCTCTGCCATTCTCTTCCTCTTTAATACAATGTTTACAAGCCAGTGCATTGTCCTCAACATATTTCAAAGTCCTAAGTGCCCAAGGCGTTTCACTGACAAATCAAATAACCGCAAAATCATTTATTTCCCTCTGCCTTAGTCTAACTGCGGGAGGGTTGCGGTGGGGGGGGATCAGGTCTGGATGGAAGCATCCATGAGAATGATTACTTCAATAAAAAAATTATAACCCAAATCTGCTTAGCAGTCGTACTTTTGGACAGTAATTGTTTCAAATACAGCATGACCCAGGGCTGCCTGGATTGAGTGGCATAGAGGATGGGTTTGAAACTGCTCTCGATTTTTTTTCCCCCCGTTTTCCATCTCCAGATGATTAAAAGTGTGATTTGTGTGGCTTTGTTCTCTTTTGTCTCAGCTGTCCTTTTGAAGGCCCATTCGGGTCCTAAGTGAGGCCAACAGGGGAGCGCTCAACGTGACTGAGCTAAAGTGAGTGTTGATGGAGGAGACACATGTGGTCCGGTTCCTTAGGGGACAAAAGTTACATCTTTTCGAAATGACAGATTGCAGTTTCTGTTCAGTCAAAAGGTGATATAGCCAGTGCTGTGACACATGATCAAAATAGATCAGCCATCATTCCAACAAGTTGCTCTCGCACATCACATTACATTGAAATTAACATCAGAGCACGTCAACTGTGAACTTGTCCTCCTCAATGGCCATTTTGTGTCAAGTCAAGTCTCATCGATTAGATGCAGGGCCGAAAGCACCTAGACATTGAGACATTGATCTTGATATTCAGAAGAGTGGTCAAAAAGTGTTTCTTTTTGTATGGCTGATTCCAAAATTTTACATATGGTTTCCTCAATTTTGATCACATGGTGTTGGTTATAGCCATCTGAAGCATTTTATTGGTTATAGCCATCTCTCACAGTGTCTTTTTCCCCCCGACAGCAAGAACCCATCACACAAGGACATCAATGCGGCTCCAGGCACACCGAAGGTAAGATGGCCACCACCATGGAGCCATTTTAAATCATTATGCTCACTGATAGGCTCAGCCACAATTAATGGCAATTAGAGCTCTGTTTCCTAGATAAAGATGTTAAAGGAGTCTTGTGTAACTACTGGATAAAATAGAGTGGCCGCAAACTTCTGGCTTTATTTCCTGCAGTAATTTACTTACAGCTTTCTATGTTTCCTGACTGCTTATTCAAAAGACCTGGACATGGAAAATGATACCAATGGTCTCATTGTCTTAAAAGGAGGAAGAGGCCAAGCGTATTTCCCTAATTAAATTTCCATCCACATCAATTGAATTATGTAGTGCAATCACCACAAGATTCACTAGAGAGTTTTAATGCGCTATAAACAGTTGTATTTCATTTCCCACAAGGATGTTAAATGGATAGTTCACCCACAAATGAAAATTCTGTCATCATTTACTCACTCTCATCTTGCCCTCAAAGATATTTTTCAAATGTTGCGTTTTTTTCTTTTTTTCTTACAATGAGTCAATGGGGTCCTTTGTTCTTTTGGACCAAAATAATTTAAACACTCTTCAAAATATCCACAAAAGAAAGAAAGTCATACAAGTAAGGGTGTATGAGTAAATCATGAAAGAATTGTCATTTTTGGGTGAACTATCCCTTTAAGCATGAATATGCCATAACTTTGAAGAAGTACAAATTACAGGATGGTATGACATTGTCAGTGGAGAGTATTGCGACACGTCAGGCATTTCACATTCAATTTACAGATTTTATGTTGCCATGAACCTTTGCAAATCAGAAATGCCAACGTCACATTCAATAAAGACATTCTGTTGACGGTTTGAGATATTTTTACTTTGTCCCCGAATAAATGCATATTTCTTGGTGAAGAAATGAACAGTTCAACAAGAATGGTGATAATAAACGTACCATCTTCGTATGATTGTCCCTCGTTCCAGAGGGCAAACCCTTTGATTCGGACCCACAGTTGCAGAGTATGGAAAAAGCATGGGAGCCAGAAGACATGGGAGCGGGTTAGAGAACAGGCCATGTGAGGCGTGACTGAGCATTCTATAGCGCACACTTAGTATTCCGTAGGAGTGTGTGGAAAATGAAGAGGCTAGCTGGGATGGTGGAGGGGTCCATGCTTTTCCTTTAAAAGACGGTAAGCAGGCAGATCAGGCCCAGCTCGCTAGTTCTAAAGGGGATTAACCCCGGGCCGAGTTGGCCCGTCTTCACACCTCTCTCAAGCCGCCATTGCCATAGCGACTCCATGCCAGTCTGTGCTGCTCCTAATCCAATGGGGCGAAGGCCAACGGTGGTAGGCGGCACAGTTACCATGCTTACATCTGCAGCACTGCTACTGCTGTTGCTACACATTAAATAATGACTTTCAGGTATTTTACAGGAATTTGAGCTATTTAAAAGGAATTTAAACATCTTCTAAATGATTAGGTACAAATTTTATTGTAACTTGGTGGCACTAGTATAGTTAGCTAAACATTATAATTATAAAGTATTTTGTGCTATATTTATTCAACGTAAATCTTTAAGCAAAAAAATATTTATGAATGGTACACTACCTTTCAAAAGTTTAGGTTAAGAATTTTTTTTTTTTTTTTTTTTTTTAGAAGAAGAAATTAGTACAAAACTTTCTTTCCATCAAATAACAAAAATATTAAGCAGTACAACTGTTTTCAACATGTTTCTTGAGCACCAAATCAGCATGATTTATGAAGGATCATGACAACGAAGACTGATGTAATGATGCTAAAATTTCCATATTTTTACTGTATTTTGATCAAATAAATGTAGCCTTTGTGAGCATATAAGACTTTCAAAAAAAAAATTTTTTTAATCTTACCAAACCCAAACTTTTGAACAGTAGTGTATAACCTTTATTGTTACATTACATTATATTTTGACAATTTTATTCATTATAACATTATTGCTTCAAGTCAGATTACCTGCACTGAACTAGCCGTTCATTTGTTATTCATTTTCACTGGACAACGAAACAGTTAAACATCGCATACGCTATACAGTAGACCCTTGTAAACACTTAGCACAAATGCTTTCTCTTTGGCACACTCCGTATTCCCTGAGCTCCAAAGGTTTTGAGATCACAAATAAATTGTTTCCTGACCTTGCGATTCAAAAGCATAAGGAGCCATTCATAATGTCTAATTTACTGTCCCCAAAGAGAAAGGCTGCCATTTTTCACATATTAATATTAGATTACAGTTGTCAGCCATTAAAGCAGCTACACCTCCTCTCACTCTGATTAATCAGAGCAGATTGTAAATACAAATATTTTATAGCCGCCTCATAAAAGCAGGACGGAGATCAAGACTCTCGGGAAAGTATAAGCAGTATTTCCCCTTCCCCCTTTCCTCAGTCATTTGAGAAATTAAGTCAATTAGGTTTTCAGAAGGACAGGCCTGTTACGTCTCGGCACGTTTATAGGTGATCAAAGTGTACTGTCATGCCGTCTGGTGTCCTGCTTTTTCTCTATTCCTCTGTCGAAGCATCCATTACTCTAAACATTGATGTCCTGTCAACACACACAGTTTGAAGCCGAAATGGCAGTTAATGGTTATCTGTCAACATTTGTTCACATCAATCACATTGTTTCAACACACCGGTTTTGGAGTTCTTGCGTGTATTTTTTATTCTTTTTTTACCAGCTACAGCACCATCAGTTCTGTGGATGACACGTTTGTCTAGCGGATGGCTGCTCACCTCTTTCTCTTGGTTTTTGTGTTTCTCTCCGTCTTGCTAGTCTCTCCTGTTGTCAGTGCACATCAAACGTGAGGGCGAGTCTCCAGTTGTGTCCCCGCTCTCCTCTGATGAAGCTCACCATTCTGACAGATACCAGGTGAGACTGCAAACCTCAGAAAGAGAGAGAGTCTGTCACATGTGCAGACTGACAGACTGTGCAGTTCTGACACTCCACAAACAAACAGACCGCTGAAACCCTGTCTTGCTGTGTGGGAGTTTTAAATTGAATGAAATCTAGGCACCATGTCGCTAAAAGTTGGTGCTTTACCCAAGATGTTACACTGTGAACCTTGATTTTTGTCAACAGGATGTGAAGACATAAATAACCATTTCAGAAGTGTTGCATAAACTTGCAGAATTTTTACTGTATGTCTTGTTATTACATTACATTGTAGTAAATGGCTATTGGTTCAAAACTAATGGTTTTGAAGGACATCCCATATGAATTTATTTTGGCTTTACAGTTCAGTTGAACAATAACTGTATGTATTAAACATAAAAATTTGGCCACAAATGATGGTAAGCATAAGGGAAACAACACACATTTATGAATTAAAGTAAATTTCTCTTTGAAAATGAAAAGATGTTAAAACATGTCAAGTAACAGCAAAAAAAGTATAGTCTATAGAATAATGTGTATATGTGAATCCAGTTTTTCTCCTCCACAATATCCTCCATCTTATCCCAGACTGGATCTGACTGCTGGACGTATTAATACAGGCTGAGATTTTTTCTGCTAATCTCCAGCCTCAGGTTTACTCAGGTTGTAATGTGTGTTCTGTTCTGATATGTAATCATCCATAGTTTAACCCTGGGCTAATCTATGCTGCCCCAAGCCCCGGATATCATCTCTGTGCTCCAGTGTCCTTGACATGTTTGTTTTCTTCCTGCTTTCCCCCTGGAGCTGTGGCTCTGTGGGACATTTTGCTCTGCGTCTCTATCTGTCCCTCAACCCTAGAAGTGAGAGCATTTCTCAATTAAAACAATATCCGGACAGATCTTTGCACATTAGCTAAAAGAAGGCCCTCCTGCATGGTCCTGATAAGTCTTCGAATTTGCCTCTAACATTACAAAACTAAAAGTAATTACCGATATGCAATTGTGAAAATATGATTGTCAAGAGGCTTAAAAAAACATAATGACACTTTAAAGGAAGGAGTTTTGTAGAACTTCTCATTAATGAAACTGCACAAATCACCTCATGCTAATGATGCATTTTCCCTAAAATTCATGATCTTCTTTTGTAACCTTATCTGTCTGGTGTGGACACATAGGACCATTAACATAGAATATCATCATAAAATAGACTGACTTTCAACAGCAATGCCTGAATGGCCTTCTGCCTATATACATTATGCTGTACATGAGCCGAATGTTAGGGCAGTTTGAACCTGTTCCCAACATACCCACGTCTGGCCTGCTGTGGTCAGCAGAATGCTAATTCTGTAATGGGGCTTATGATGACTGGGTGATGTTAATGAGGTCCTAAATGGACCTGTGCTTATATTAAAGTTATTCTAAAAAAATGGAAAATGCATTTAAATATCAAATAATCAATGAGTGGTTTTTGAAAGGTTCAAATGTTAGCACTAACTTTAAAGAATTTTGTTCAATATTCTCATAACTTAAAAATAATATATATTAGGCTATACTTGAGTAGTTTTGTCAGATTCTATGCAATCTTTTCAGAATTTTTCTTCAATGTATTTTTCTAACACAAAATAAAGAATAGCCTCAATCACAGTTACACAGGTTTCATATCTTACAAGAAAATTACAATTGTAGTAGTACAAAGCTCAAAAGAGAAAAGGTTATTTAAATATTATTCATCTCACATTCCTGTAATTTCTCAAAAAATACCTTTTTTTTTTATTATTGAAGTGATTGCGGGTTAGATTTCAAGCCAGGAGAGTTTGTTGAGACTTAAATGAACAGCACAGATCATATGTCATTTAAATACTGCTGCGCCCCAGTGGCGAAAGACGGAACTGCACCAGTTGCAACTTTTGACTCTGACGTGACGGTCACATGACCGGTAGCAGTATGGCGGCGATGGCGCGCTGAAACGAACTGCTCTAGTGAGCCTAACATTTTCAATCCGTATTCATCCTTCGTAAATTCATTATTGAGTTTCTTATCGGCGTTTTGAAGAAGAGTTATCCAGGCTTCATGCTTAAGTAAGCCAAATGAGTTTGGGGGGGTTGTGGCGTTTGCCATGGAAGAGGAGTTGCAGAGCAATGGCAAGAGAGAAGTAGGTTTTGTTTACATCAAGACATCAGAGATGTGCTGCAGAATCCAGCGCAATCTAGTTATACGCGGATCATTAAAGTCCTCGTAAATAAATTATAAATACACTTTAATGAATGACAGATTTTTCCCTGTTCTCTTTTTTCACCTGCAGACATTTTTACGAGTGCGAGCTAACAGGCAAACACGATTGAATGGTATGTATATTTTCACCCTGCAACAAGAGAATTTTCACTGTTTATGTGTACTATGACTGTTTGTCAGTGCCATATGCTTTTTAAAACGTAGTTATCATCCATTTAATGTTTTAATACTTTATATCAGTATAAAATTGCTGTTAATATATGGAAAACTTCCTTTACCCAGCAGTCTCTTATTTGATGTTTTATTATTATTCTATATTATTATTACTATTATTGATGTATAATTATTATTATTTTGGCATTAATGAAAAGTTGCAATATTAAGTCAACAACATTAAACTGTAATATTTAAATGAGTTTAATTAACAGTGCAGCATTTACTTCTGGAGTCTGATTACATGCAGTAATTTTTTGATGAAAATAATAGTCTTATTTGTTTCATTTAATATTTGAAGATCAGTCTTGTCATCATTTAAAACAAGAAGTATGATTAATGTGTCTATGTGTACAACAAAACGCTGATAACACTGTCAAAATCAGCTCATTATAAATACCTGACAACACAAGAAAATGTCAAAGAGCAAAATTGGAGTATTAGTATTTTGGTTAGACCGTTTATAACCTTTTCCTGAAAAAATTATACGGTTTTGAGGCATTTACATGACATTCTGCTCAGTGTGCATTACATGAAACATTACATGCTCTGAAGACTCATCTTGCTGTTATAAACTGATCACAGTGAGTCTAGTCATTTTGTATGGTTACCTAAACCCCAAAAGCATAGTCATTAGTCGGTGGGTGTGATGGATCTGCTGCACCCGTGAGGAGGGTTGGTGTGAGCTGGGAGCTCTCTGACCTGAGGCCAGTTGTTATTCTGGGTGTCAGTAACCGTCTGGTACGGATAAGGAGCTCCTCACCTCTCAGGGTACATTAGCCAAATGCTCATCAGCACTGGTGTCTGTTATGTGGCCTTGCCAGAAGCTTGACATCCATGTCAACCTCAGCATCCATGCCATATAGCGGACGATTGAGTGATTTCTATAAGCCTAAGCTAAATGACGTGAATGTTTGTTTTTCACTTCATATGTCAGCCAATTTAAAAGCACTTGTTTAGTGATAGTCATATTCCTTATATTCACTGCTACGCTAAGCTTCGAAGATTTAAAACGACACCTACTTTGTGTTGGTTAAGCAGGTGGTTAAGTAATATTAGTAACCCCCGCCCCGCTTCGGATTTAAGAGGTTAACGATTAATTGATTGTTAATTTAAACAAAGATAGATTATAGGAATTTATGTAAATTGACATAACTAGTTAGTATAGTTTGTAGTCAGTTGTGGCCACCTGTTTTTGCACTTCCCTTGACTGTAGCGCCTGCCCAAGCAGAGAATCTCCTTAACTCTTGGTTTTTTCATGTGTCAACAGTCGATGACCTCTGCTGGTGCAGGCGCTACGCCAAGGAAAGTTTCAAAAGCCCCCCAATCCCAGTGCCCAGAGGAGTGCCCCTAGCCCCTTGCTGCCTGCGGCATGGTAAGACCCCCTCCCCCCTTTATCGCAGCCGCAGGCACCGTAAGGGTAAATGGGGCTGCCTTTGTTTAAACCCGATCCCGTATTAATGTACATCACCTCTCATCTGAGACACTGTGATTTCAGAGTGAGGGGCCGGCTGGAAAAACTCCTGCCGTGCCTAATTAATCTGCCTTTTTCCTTGCTATTTAATGACGCCCGTCTCCCCCACATTACCGTCAACGTGGCCGGTGCTTCTCTCTCTTCTCCCTCTCCCGGAGGTAATGGCAGAAGCTCTCGCCTCTCCTCCTCCAGTCCCCCTCGGCCCCATTCGCAATCACAGCCACCTAAAAATTAATGTCCCCACACGCCATTTGCAGTTAAGAAAAAGCGACAGAGACTTACGGCGCAATAGGCGCTGTTCTGCTGTGTTAAATTTCTAATTATGTGCTTGGGGAGGGGAGGGGGTAGAGCGAGACACCCCGAGAGATCCAAGCCCTGGCCGTTTCGTGCTCATCACCGATGTAACCAGGAGGAATTGGTGTCTGGGTGCAAAGGTCTAATGGACAGAGTTCACCTCTGAGCCCTGTCACGTCACTGTCATGTTTTGCAACCCATCTTTCTTCCCTCAGTAAAATCTGTGGCTAGAGATGCCTACTAGCCTTGAGCTAAGTCTGTAAAGGATCCTGATCTGTGTGGGCTTAATGCTGCTCGCTCTTTTTGAATGCTCTTTTTTTTTTTTTCGTCTCGACTCTGTGTATCCAGTGATGTCCTTGGTCAGCCACATTAGCTGTTGTTGTTCCCAGGTTTTAATGTAAAAAAATCTATACATTTAGTCAAATACAATACAAATATATAGTCATTTCAATTAAATATATATTAATTTAATATTTAATTAAAGATTTTATGTAAATACATATTTATCAGTAGAAAACCCAAAAATTTGAATTTAAGTGAAACATTTCTTTGGGGATTTTTGTAGTATTCGTGTTTATTTTATCATCACCTTTTCCACAGCTCAGTGCCAATATGGATTATTTTTGTGGTATTTATTATGGTCACTTTGCTCCATTGATTTATCACATGGTGTCTCTCTCTTCTCTTGTGCTGCAGCCCGGATTGGAAAAATGAAGCGCCGGAAGCCCGAGGATGGACAGGTATGTCCACTGTGCAGCGCCCCGCTGGCAGGGACAGAGGAGGAAATGAGTAGGCATGTGGAACAATGTCTGTTCAAGGTAGCTTCATAAACCCAGTGATCTGGGCCTCCAACCTCCTCTAGAAGCTTTGGCCTTTCTGCCCTCACCTTTCCCTGGACATCAGCATCTGACAAAACACATGCACATGATCACTTAGTTTCTTATGACTACTATCATGTTGTACTACTACATGGATGTCCAGGGAAGAGTTGAAGGATTAGCCTTTTCCTGAAGCGTTCCTCCTCCTCCTCCTCCTCTTTCTCTTCCACCACTTTAGCAGATTTAGTTGGCAGTTTCGGCGTCCTGAACCTACTTTAGAGATATTCTACATTATTGTCCTTAGCCTTTGAGTTTATAAAGCGGCTCAATGGAAAATGTTGTTCACACAGTCTGACTGGCTTCCCTTTTTAGCCATTTTAGTGGTTCAGGATGCAGCACTCGCCCTTTATATTATATAGCAGGTTCCTCTTAACCCATCTAATCCAGTAGTTCTTATGATACTAATGTACTCTTGGTGGTTGGATTCGGGTGTTCTGTTGCATGTGGTTTGATAGCTCCTAAAATTAGACATCATTAGAAGTTAGTGGATTTGAAAGCGCTACTTTGATTTCCTCTGATGTAGTCACACTTTGTGGTTTTGTCTTTTTATATTGAGTGGACCGATTGAAGTGTGTTGGTACATTTTTGATAAGTGGTTTTGTTCTCTCAGAGGGAAGGCACAACAGAAGAGGATTCCGCGGATGTTGAAGGAGAGAATGGAACACGGTTTGAGGAGTACGAGTGGTGCGGACAGAAGAGGGTCCGAGCTACTACATTATTGGAAGGTGGTTTCAGAGGTAAGCATTTTTTGGCTTTTTAATGTTTTTGAAAATAGTATCTAGAAACTGTAATATTGTGAAATATTTAAATTTAAAACTAAAATAATTTTAGAATAAATCTTTGTAATATGCTGATTTGGTGCTTAAGAAACATTTCTTATTTATTTTAATTGTGAAAACAGCTTAATATTTCAGGGCTGTACACTAACTTTTCTGAACAATCATTGGTGCTACAGATGTTGAAAGTTTTGTAGCACAGGTCACACAATTACAGCACTAGTATAAAATACCTGTTACCATTTATGAAAACAACCATAAATAGTGCTGTTCATCATCATCATGCATTCTATGTATATATGCTAATTATGTTATCCATCACATAAATAGCATTTAGGAGTGGGTGATGTGACCAAATTTTGTTTATTCATTTCAGAAACTTATTTGAAATAGAAATGTTTGTAACAATGATCTTTAAAAAAAAATCATACTGACTACAAACTTTTGAATGGTAGTGTATATATTTGTGTGTGAGTATATATTATATATAATATTTATTTATTTATTTATTTATATATATATATATATATATATAAAATCAGGGGTGTGATTCTTCCGGATAAATCCGGAAATCCGGCTTTTCCTACCTGAAAATGATGCTCTCGTAAATCATGCAAATCCACTTTTTTTTTCTTTTTTTTTGGGGTCGCGCTCAAAGCACGTGTCGGGTATTCGTACACATAATGACCGCTCACCGTTGTCAACGTTTTTTGTGCCTATGATTCATGTCTTCATGTCTCTCCATTCATTTGTCACGATGGAACTTCATTCAAAGCAGAGCTCCACTAAAGAGCCTGCACTCGTTGCAGAAGGTTATCTAAAGTGTGCTAAGAATTTTGGACGTGTGGGGCGAACTATTTATTTTCTAAGCTGAAGCCGACAACGGGACAAAATAAATGTAAAGAGAGACATAGTGGAGTTCCTATTTTCGTTTTGACAAGTATAATAAATTCTGTAGTCTAGCCCTTACGTGACCTGGCAAGTGACATAATTCTAAAACGCATACCCATAAAACTCCCCCGACATGGTTAGAAAATACTGCCTCTAGAGCCAGCTGCACAACGAGAAAATGTCATAGCATGATCAGAATAGCCTACGGAAGCCCTGAAGCGCAACGGAAAAAAGAAAGAAAGACAGAAATCCGTAAAAGAATTTTGAGATTAAAGTCTAAACATTTCGAGAATAAAGTCGAAACATAGTCTTCCGTAGAAGTTGCGTTTGCTCTGCCGTTGTTTCACATTGCTGCACAGGCATTCATAACTGTGCGCGTCCACTAGCGCAGATCGAGTGTTTCCAATTCATTGCGCGTGTGTGCCGCGTGCGTGTGTGCGTAAAGAAATGCGCATGGTAAGTGCGCCGTATATTTTCCTGCTTTTTTGTCCTTTGCCAATCACACCTATTATATATATATATATATATATATATACATACATACATACATACATGCATACATACGCACACACAAGGTTGTCAAATAGCTGTCAAAGATCACTATAACCTAGGGCTGGGCGATAAAACGATAACGATATGTATCGCGATAGACACGTTATCAATATCAATAAAAAATGCGTTCGATAAAACGTTCGATAATTATTTATTTATTTTTTTCGTTGGAAGAAACCAGCAAAGCAAGTTTGATTGCATGAACAAAGGCACTCACTCTCTAGTAACTAGATAAAACAGAAAAAGTCAGCTCGCCTGACTTAAAGTCTGACCGTAGTCAGACCAATGTCGTCTGCAGATTATGCAAGACCGTCGTCAGTTTTTCTGTTATTCGCGTGCTTATGCGCTGTTCTAGCTAGTTTCTCAGCGCATACATGTGAAGCTCACATGCACTAAAAGCCTGTCTACCAGCGCCTGAATACTAAGTTATCTTTCGAGTCTTATTTTGCTAATACTGTTATACACACAAGGTTTACATAAACTAGTCGGATATGTCTAAAGTGAAAGCAAACTTGAGAAAATTGAGAGAAAATCTGCTTGTCAAATGCGTGTATAATAGACGCGTCGCGCGCAGCTCTTAAAGAGACAGTAGTAATAGTAAACACGCTGCCGCTTGTCCTTAAAGGGATAGTTCACCCAAAAATAAAAATTATCTCATTATTTACGCACTCTAATGTTGTTCCAAACCTGTATTAATTGCCTTCTAATATTTTCTAATATTAATATTTTGAAGAATGTGGGTATCCAAACAGTAGCTGGTCCCCATTGACGTCCATAGGAGGAAAAATATACTATGGAAGTCACTGGGGTACATCAACTGTTTGGTTACCCACATTCTTCCAAATAACTTTTATTTTCAACAGAAGAAAGAAACTTATTCGAGTTTAAAACAACGTGAGAGAGTAAATTATGAAAATTAGAATTTTTAGGAGAACTATCCCTTTAATGTTAATAAAACAACAAAATGTAAAGAGAAAATCACTCACTGCTCTTGACTAATAACTTTATTAATAGCTTTAATAAGTATCAATGTATAATTTATAGAAAATAGAAAGAAATAGATTTATATAATTTATAAAAAGAAATCGTAATATTATATTTTTGCCATATCGCCCACCCCTTTATAAAGCATTTCTTACGTATTCTTTAATTTTGCACCTTAATGTTAAGAGATAATTGTTAAGTGTTCATTGTGATTTTAGACTTTTGAGTTTTCCATGGTCGTGTTGACATTTCTGCCTTTTTAACTGATGGGATTATAATCAGAGGTAGGTTAAGTTTAAAATAAAAAATCTTTAAATGTAATATATTTGTCTCCTGGACTGGTCCTTATTTTAAATATGTTATAAAAAAATTCAATAATTATCGATATCGACCGATATGAAACACTTATATCGTGATACAGTTTTCAGCCATATCGCCCAGCCCTACTATAACCTTTAAACTGTTTAATGAGGGTACATTCATTTCATTCTCGATGTACCCCAAGATCAACCTGTTCAAGTGTGTTCATTTATAGGCTAGGCAGCTGTAGTCCAGACAAGGTGAGTTCTGCCAGGCCCTTCTCGGCCTTTACGGAGTCAAAGGAAAACACATTTAGCTGTGCAATTGACCCGACTCACCCAGTACAGAGATGTGTGTGAGGAAAAATGGGCCGCTGACCCCTGGGCTTCCCCCGCTGCAGGAATGCAATTATAGCTCCCAACCTAACTTTGCTCACCTGGGACGTTCTCTATCACATACACACTCGCTCCCTAAGACCCTTTTAGATGTGCTGCCACACTCATTGAAAGACTTTCCAGGGAATTCTAGTTGGTTCATAAATAATTTACCTCCTCAGATTATTTTTACACTTGGGAGGAAGTGTCAGTCATTCCTCCATACTTCAGATTTTTATCTTAGAACTTTCTCAATGTTGGATCACTTATTTTGAAAGGGGTTTATTTCTTCGGTTAAGTTTGTGGAGTTGGCACTTTAGAGGAAGTGCTAAGTGAATGCCTATCAAAAACGTCTCTGTTTTCCCCCTCACTGTCCTTTTCATATTTAGAAAAGGAGTTGGTTTCCTCCCTCAGTGGTCTTTTGTAAACTTATGCACTCTTAAATGGAAAGGCTGTTCGATCCCAAGCAGAGAACAGATTGCAAAGCTGTGTGGATTAAGAAAAGAAACGGAGTTGCTCCTCTAACGCCTGGCTAGACAGACGGTGGCCCAGATCAATTCTGCATGTGTCTGTACAGAAGCACTCCAGCCCTTTATCTTCAGCACAGGCACCGGTGTAATGGCGATAGAGGGGGGACCTGGTGAGAAGTGACTCGTGGCCCAGGGGCCACTTGAAAGCTCCCCCCAGGATACTCAGAAGGTGGATTTTTGCCTTGAAAGCTCAGCTGAAGTCCTCAAGCATTCAATCGGCCTGCATTGCAGAATCCCTCCAGCCCGGGGGGAGCTAGTCTGAGGGGGGTGGGGGGCTTGAAAGGGGTCTTCAATGGGATAAGAGGGCTATCGTCTCTGAAGCACCAGCCCCTCTCCCTCTTTGAGGACCCAGGAAAAAAGCAGAGAGGAAATGCTTTAAACCGAACAAAAAGAGCATGATAAGGGAAAAGAGAGACCAAGAGGAAGACAGAAATCGAAGAGGATCAGTTTGTGGTGGAGGCCCGTACGGCCTCCTGTGTCCATGGCTTAGCAGGGCTGTTGTGCTGATAAAGAGATAGCGATGGCAGTCACAGGCAGAGATGGAAGAGATTCGGTGCAGTCAGGAAAGAAGAACAGAGGCCAGTCGCTCGTCTTTGTAAATAACCTTGAGAGATGGCTACTTTGAGCCCCCTCCCTGGCAGGCATACATGGTAAATGCCATTCTGATTGGATGAACTCTGACCTGCGACACATACTGCGAAAGGCTGATAGATGTCATGGCAACGTGGTGGAGGAGAGGCCATGTTTCATGTCCTGTTTCTGTGGGATCTCTGCGTCCCCTTACTTAGCCACGACATGAGACACCTGTCTCGAGTGACATATGTAGATTAGTGCTTAACAATCATGGCATATGTAAATCAGCTTGTAAAATGTGACCCAACAAGGAAAAACGTGTTTTATGCATGTGACGACTTAACATTTAAAGGGATACGGTCTTCTTTGAATGTGACACATTACAAATGGACATTATCTTGCGAAGTATTGCAGAGGAAGAGTTTTCTTATTCATCCAGTGTATGTCGTGAAGAAGAAGAGTAAGCTTACGTCCCAGGCGCTGCTGGGCAAAAGAGGCAGTGCGATGGTGTGCATAATTTGACTGAGAGGCAGTTAGAGTGGCACTGACCTTTTCGGCACAGATTAGATTGCCTGCCAAGACCGCTTAACTGTAGCCCCAGCTTTCACAGTCAGACACACTTACAACACTGCTTGGGTAGTTATACACCATTCAGGCTGCTGTTTTAAAGTTGTATTTGGCTGAGAAGGTGTGCCCTGCTTTGTTTCAGTCTGGCTGGGTTTCGGCAGTGTCCGCACCAAAGTGGACATTCTTCCTGTCCATGAATCAATCAATGCTGCATAACATCCTTCCTGCCCTGGTTCTAGCGAAGCATTATCCAGGATCCTTAGGCTGATCAATTGATTAGATTAACAGTGATTGTTTTTTTGGTTTTTTTTCCTCTTTTGACTGCTTATGGCCATATCTTCCTCTGTGGTGACCACTAATGGTGGGCAGGCCAATGTTTATTAGTTTTTTTTTTTTCTCTATCCTGTTTGGCTTTCTTTGCAGCTTGTCAACAATGTACTAATGAAATGTTCACCATCATTTACAGATTATGATCTTTTATTTTTGTCTGACTGTGCATTTTTCCCAACTTCAGATGGGTCAGAGGGGTGGGAGGGTTATCTTTAGAACACTGAAACTATTTCCAGGCTAGAATGAGACGTGTCGATCACAGGATACACAGTTCATGTTTTAATGTGGTCGCACATATTTCCTCTTTCACTTCAGTGCTACAATTTATTAAAGCTTACACTTACCTAAATACTATATATATGTATATAATAAAAATGATTATTTCAAATAAATGCTATTATTTTGATCTTTCTATTTATCAAAGAATCCTAAAAAAATGTATCATGGTTTCTGAAAAAATGTTTTCAGCATTGATAATAATAAATGTTTATTTGGCACCAAATCAGTATGTTAGAATGATTTCTGAAGGATCGTGTGACTAAAGACGGGAGTAATGGCTGCTGGAAGTTAAGCTTTGCTTAATGCTAAAACGGTTATGAATGAATGAATGAGGCATTTTTTAATTATATATTATTGTGATTTTACATTGTAACAATATTTCACAATATTACGGTTTTCACTATATTTCTTGATCAAATAAATGCAGCTTTGGTGAGCATAAGGGGCGTCTTTCAAAAACATAAAAAAATCCTACTGACCCAAAACTTTTGAATTGTAGTATTATGTTTAGTAGTACATTTACAATGTTTCTCAATAAATAAATTAATTCTAGTGTGTTATCAATGGACAGACAGTCTCACGAGTGCAAGTTAAATGAATAGACACCCATGTTTAGTTTAAGTTATTGTTGACAGTAATGTACATGTGCGTTACATGTACAGTAATGTTCAACTGTCCGTGGTAACGTACAATCAGAACCCTGATTCTATGTGCGACCAGCTTGGATTTATGTAGCTCAGCTATTGTTCGCATATGCCTCTGCAGTCACAGGGACCAAATAAAACTTAAAAGGTCCCTTTTATTTGATCATTAAAAACCATCGGCACATTGTAAAAAGGGGCAAGCATTTGTGATGCATTTTATCCCTACTCTGCCTCTTTTGGATCCCTTTACGGAGAGAAGGAGAGACAGATCACGGCCACCACATCCACTTTCAGTCCTCCTCTTCTTCGCCAGTGTCTTACACTCTCCCTGAAGGTTGTAGTTATCCACTCCACACTGTGCAGTAGTCATCATGTGTCGTAGCACTTTGCGGAATGAGAGGAAGCACTGTTCACCACTTCCATTTCCTACCTTAGCTCCTCATCCGTGACATACCCTGTTCTCCAGCGGTGCCCTGACATCCTTCCATCAGCTGCTGAGGGGCCTGGCCCGCTCCAGCCTTTCTCGGCTCAATCAGACTCTGGTCTCTGCGGGCTGCTCCCTCCCTTCAGGCTGCTGCCGATCCAAACTGTCCCTAACCAGAACTGAAGGAACCAGTCAGCCGGCAGCAGGAGTTTGTCTGTGCGCTCATCACTGGATTTATAGAAGTGCCACTCAGACTGCACGCCCCAGTGCTCAGGACCTACACCCTGACAGGCACCTGACACAACTCCCATTCAGGCTGTCTCTGATGCCTCCATCTGGGCCCAAAGCACCAGGTTCCTGGGTTGTCTGCTGTAATCTGGTCCTGCTAATAGCTAGAACAGGCCTTCTTAATTGGTGTTTTTCTGCCTTGACAAAACTCACCTGGATTGGGTCAGTTACAGATGGAGATGGTTGCTAGTGACAGGAGATGTATTGTAACATTTACATATACATTTATGCATTTGGCAGATGCTTTTATCCAAAGCGACTTACAGTGCACTTATTACAGGGACAATCCCCCTGGAGCAACGTGGAGTAAAGTGTCTTGCTCAAGGACACACTGGTGGTGACTGCTGGGATCGAACCAGCAACCTTCGATTTACCAGTTCAGTGGTTTAACCCACTAGACCACCATCTCCACCAACCCACCAGACCACCAGTAACATAATGAATATGACAGAAATTCCATTTTCTGAATACTATTATTCCTCTCCTCCCTCTTTTAGGAACAGGCTTTGCCATGTGTAGCACGAAGGAGAGCCATGACAGCGATGCAGACCTGGATGTAGATGGAGATGACACACTGGAGTACGGCAAAGCCCAGTATCCTTGTTCATTCACCAGGAGACGTCATGCTCTTCAGTGGTGGTGTAGTGTGCACAGAAACAGTAACTGAAATTAGATGCAGTTGTTCCTTAATTCAAGGTTTCAGGTACACTGAGGCAGACATTATTCCTTGCTCTGGAGAGGACCAGGGAGAGGCCAAAGAACGTGAGGCACTGCGTGGAGCCGTTTTGAAGTAAGCTGGCCTTCACTGAGATGACAATTCATCACAGACTTTAAAATGACAAATAATAACCGTAGGCTTGGCCCTTACAATAAAGTTATGTTTCTCTTCCGTAGTGGTGGTGTGCCGTCCAATAGAATAACGCCTGAGTTCTCCAAATGGGCCAGTGATGGTGAGTTGGCCTTTTTTATGGTGTACTTTTCTTTCTCCACAGTTGGAAAGTCTGGAGATATCAGACTAGTTGAAAATTGGCATTTTCAGGTCTGGAAAAGTCAAGGAAATTAAAATGATTTGTGTGTGTGTGTGTGTGTGTATATATATATATTAGGGGTGGCACGGTTCACAAAACCCACGGTTCGGTTCGTATCACGGTTTTAGGGTCACGGTTTTCGGTTCTGTACGGTTCTTGTTGTTGTTTTTTCTTTTAATCTTTAACACTCCAAAAATTTACTTCAGCATATGATATATAGCTGAATTATCTAATTATTAATTAATTTATTTCATAAATGGGGTGTGTTTGCAAAACGCAGCTTCTCATTTCCCGTGGGCTGTGTCGGACAGTTATTTGTCACCACTTTTTGCCAGGGTTGATATTATGTCCCAGCACGGATGTACCAATACAAATAAATAAAACATTTCCAGTTAACTAGCAAAGTATTCGTTTCGTTCGTTTGTTAAATAAGAAGCAATCTAGCGCTGAAATGTGTTTTTTTTAATCAAGTGATCAAAGTGCTCGTTGCCGTTGCGATCAGTGGCGCTGATACAGTGTTCTCGTGGCTCGCGCACACACCGCAGCGGCCGCACATTCTTCACTCAGACGCGCGCTTCAGTCCGTTGAGGAGACTCTAGGCTACTCTATTCGTTCCGATGAAATCACAAAACAAAATTCATACAAATCTGTCCCTGCTTGATATACAACCGCTGATAAACATAATCGGTTTTGATGAAAAAGAAAAATATATACGAGTGCAGATTAGAACTCAGAACCTTTGACACGCTTGGCAAGTTCTGCCACTGGACCATTAAAGTACATACCGGTACGTGGAACAGTCGATCTATGTAGCCTATTTATTCACGTGAAAAAAACAACATATAGCCTAGTGGAGTTGATCTCATTAAATGTCTAAGTAAACCCAGTGTACTATTTAAATCGATTGCTGGACATTGTAATGTTATTCTACATTTGTCTGATTTATGATTTAGCATTGTATTAGCAGTAGCACGGGCACAAGGCTACATTGCGCATGCGTCGAACCGTGCGAACCGCGCGACGCACACACGCACCGAACCGAGACAAGCGAACCGAACGGTTCGGATGTTTTTTCATGTACCGTGCCACCCCTAATATATATATATATATATATATATATATAGACCCTTTCCAAAAAATTTGAATATCATGGAAAAGTTTATTTCTTTCCATAATTCCATTCAAAACGTTAAACTTCCATAGATTATAGATTCAGGGCCCACAACTTAAACGAATTCAAGTATTTAGTTCTTTATTTGTACATAATTTGGGCTTCCAGCTCATAAAACCCACGAAAACAGGATTTCAAAAAATTACAATATTACATGAAATCACACAGTAATGTAATTTTTGTGGGAATTGTGTACAAATAAACAACTAAATACTTGAAATCGTTTAAGTTGTGGGCCCTGAATCTATAATCTATGGAAGTTTAAAGTTTTGAATGGAATTATGGAAATAAATTAACTTTTTCATGATATTCAAATTTTTGGGAAAGGGTATATGTATATATATCAGATTTAACATTTTAAATCAGTTAAATGTAAATTGTAATGATTTTAGAAAAAAATTTATCAAATAAATGGTGAGCATAGGAAACTGCTTTCAAAAACAAACAAAAAATGGTAAATTATAATATTCTAAAATATTTAATCCACTGGAAATTGCTGTGTAAGTTCGGTCTCTATAAATTATTTTTATTTTAAAAATCTTAACTAAAAAGATGTATAGGAACCTTTTTTTTCTATATATTCGAGTTGGATTGATATGAATGAAATGTTGCTTTTGTTGGCCCTCATTCATTATATATGCTCTGTTTGTCTCAATTTTTTGCAGAAATGCCGTCGACCAGTAATGGTGAGAGCAGCAAACAGGAGCCCAGTTCTTCATCTTCGTCCTCTACACCGAGGACCTGTAAAAACAGTGAGATTGAGAAGTGAGTACAAACACACACCTGTCCGCAGTGGCAGTGTGTTTGCTGGTGTATTGGGGTGAGATTAGTTTGTGTAGGGACTGCAAGATCATAAATGATGCATTTAGTGTGCTCATCTCTCTGGAGCATGCTTGATCACAGGGAGTGGTCCAGAGTATTGATCCCAGGCAGCTGAGCCTTGTCTGGCCCTGACTCGCTGCACAGCTCGCGAATGCTAATATCCCCTTAGCCATTTCCATACTACAGATTTACGCTGCAGGAATTATGCAATATTTATCTCTAATTGCAAGAAGTGAAAGGAAGTTTTTACCTTTATGGAGGGATTTTGTTTTCCCCCCTAAACTTATTAAATGTGTCAAATTCAAATGTCATATTCTTAAATTAAGTGAACAATCAAACAACAGAGGAACACAGAGAAAGCTAGATGAATCCCTACACTCCACTGAAAGTGAAGATGGAGGAATTTTAGCAGGCAGCCTACAAAAAGATAAATTTGAATAACCTGAGTGGGTGAAAGGCTGGCACCTGTAATTCCCGCATTTCTGCGTCCTCATCCATATTCCCCGACAACTGCTCCCGCTAAACTCTCCTCCCTCTTGTACACGGGGGCCCAGCCTCACTGAATGGGTAATTGGGGTCAGAGCGCAGCTCCTCGTAGAAGAGGAGCTTATTGCCACGGTGGTGGTGCGACTGTCCTCTCTCCTGGCTCGATCTCCCCCTGCTGTTTAGAGCCGGTCCAGGGTCAACGCACTAGTCACACTCTGCCTACCCAATAGCACAGCTGTCAGTCCACATGACCTGTGTCTTGTCTCTATCCTTGTTTAATCCCACTATGCAGGATTGTCCAGGGCATTGCCAGTTTTAAGTTTGTATTGTTGAATTTAACAAAAGTGCTCATGATTTTCAACCAGGGGTATGTGTACCATAGGTTTAACAAAGCAAAATTTAAATTAGGCCTACCCCTATAAAACATAGCAAATGTGTAAGTTTTGATTATTTTTGATAAAATGATTAATATAGATTTTTTGTTTGTTTGTGTGGTTGACACTTTTAGCAGACTATTTTAGATTTTATATAATAATTGGGATTTTATTTCAGTAATATTTACTTTGATTTATACAAAGATATTCATTATCATTTTTTTCATTTCGACAGTTTAGTTTAGGCCTACTTTCTGTATTTAATACTATTTATATTTTGCTTGTATAATGTCTTTTTATAAGATTTGATTTATTTGTACTTTTTCACACTGTCGTTATTTATTTATAAAAAAAAATCCTAAACATTTCTTAAAGGTGCACCCCCCCTAAAAAGAAGAAAAAGAAAATTCATTGTCCTCTCTATCTGTCTGTTTTCTCCTCTGAGCCCTCTTCTCTAGGGAGAGACTTCTAATGTAGCTGAATCAATCTTGTGCGGGCGGCCATCACTGGGCCCCATATTAAATATCAGGGGCGGATAACTGGTGAATAAGCGCAGCAGACCCGACACAATTGATTTTTCTCGTCAGCACATCGTGAGCACGTTCCTCTCACCCAACTCTAGTCAAGTGTGCATCTACGAATGACTTCATCTGTAGTACAAGCTTGATGTCAGCTCAGTCTGCAATTGAAATCGTTTGTTAACCACGTTTTCCACGAACTGCAGTTAAAGGCGTGACTTTGCACACTGTTGCTTGATAGGTTTGACTGAGTGTGTGGAAATGAATGTTAGTGGATGATGTTATGAACACTGTGTGTCTCTGTCCGAGCGTGGGTGTGTGAGTAGGAGGATGAAAATGGACAGAACGGGATTCCTAAGTGGAGTTGCAGGAGCGTGACAGCTTAGATTGATTCATTGCTTTCCTCCGTTGAGACTTTTTCTGTTTTGCCCTCCCTCCGCGTATAGCGCAGAGCACGAGGCAGCCGTTTAGACTAGCCGTAGCGTTGTATCGGAAAGCATTAAGTGTTTAGCCGGCCGGGGTATGAATCACCGCAGCTGTTTGATGTCATAGAAAAGAGCGAGCAATGAGCGCAACCCACCCGCCACCCGTTTTATTAGCTTAGCTCTTAGCTCCAGACGTGACACACACTCGTTTATTTAATATCGCCCGCAATATTTTTCCCAGTCTGTGCCCGTCCTTCTCGGCCCTCCGTCTGAATCTATCCATCTCTCCGCGACAGTAGAGCCCTCTCTTCCGAAGAGCACCTCTCCTTTCTCCTTCTGCTGATTTGATCAGGTATCACAGGATGTTACGTGATATTGTCTTATGAAAGGGGCCAGGGAGATAAATCTCAATGATGATGTCATTAATCAAATACTGAGGGGTCATGAGAAGGGGGAGGGAGGTGTATTAACTGTTTCCTGGCTGAAACAAATAGCAGTTGTTGTAGCTTTTGAGGTTATACTTGATATATTGGTAAAGCATTAAAAAAATGTGTGCCAAATGGATAAAGCATGCAAACTTACGGGAATGGCTGTGCCATTGTTTCATTTCCAATTTCCTGAAGTGAGGGGTCTTAATGTGAGTGAGCTTTAAAGAGGCCACATAAGGAGCTGAATCATTTCATTCCACTTCCAGCCTGAAAACAATCTCAAACCCCACTGTTTGTAAAACACATGCATTTCAATCTGCAATGAAAATGAGACTTGTCCCCTTTAGTTACAGTGATTCATGGTGGATGGTGTGTGTGTGTTGGCTGTTGGAGTAAGAGGGTGAGCTTGTTGCTGTGTCGTGAGTTGTGTAAATTGTATACGTACGTATGTGTGTTTGTAAGGCAGAGGGGGCTGATGAATTCTCCGAGCTCTCCTGTGCCCAGATGGGTAATGATCTCTGGGTACAGGGGTCGCCTCTTGTCTCCGCTCATTCTTCACATGATAAATGAGGGCTCCTATGCCACCCGTGTGATCGCAGCCACATTTCATGTTCAACTTGAAGCAATGGAGCAGATTTCTGTGTACCTCCACAATAATCTAATTTTTTAGTGATGACTTAGTTATTTTGTTCTTCAATCTCTTTTCCCATTAGCCACATTTTTACTGTAGTATCAGCAATATCTCCAAACAAGAAACACATTTTAGTTTTAAGAAACACTGAAACAACAATTTATATATTTGTGTGTCTATGTGTATTTGTGAAAGTAATTTGCATAATAGTTAACATGTTCTACAAGTTTAATATATTTTTTTTTTTTATCAGAAGCTGTTATGCTCAATCAGCCTCTTGCTTTAAAATATACAGTGACACTTGCTATCGGATTGATTGTCAGCCAAGTGACTTTTTAAAGATCTCTCTGTATCTGTCTGTACTTGTAACTCATGTGTTCTCGTGTCAGGCCATGTAGACCTATATATTAGACCGCCTTCTACAGTTAGGCTCAGCTCTGATAGAGACAGATGGTTACGGGGCAGGATAATGAAATGAAAAATAGCCTCACACTCAGTGCCGGGCCATAATGGCAGTGTGAGATAGCAGCAGAGGCTACTTCCTGTTTAAACTTGTGCATTTGTTGCTTTACAAATTAAAAATATACCTTTACAGAGAGTGATGCCTGTGTAAAGTATTAGAGTCGTCCATCATTGCTTTAACATCCACATTGATTTTTAATATAATGGGTGTACCATTATAGACCACAGCTGTAGGTAAGCGACATTAGTTTGGATGTCAGTCCTCATTGTGGTTTCCTTAGTAACTTAAATTCATAATTGAAAAGACTTTATTCCTTCCCTAGGTGACGTCATTGGCATTATTCAGCCAGCACATTGCTGCAGAGCAGAGACGAGGCCTGTGTTTAATGTCTTTAAAACTTTCTCCAACACACTCAATAGGACCTTGATGATTTTCTGTTCTGAATTCACCCAGCAACCCCTCTCCAGGTTTTACACCTGCTTTCGTATTAAAACACAGCCCGGCTCTCTCCCCCAAACGATCTCTCCATCCATATAAAGACAGAGTAAAACCTTCTTTTATTACCAGAGGGAATTAAATAACTTTTAGAATGTGGTTTTCTATAAAGCACCACACAATGAATATTCATGCTGCAGCGGGTTGGGCATTACTTGGGGTAAAAGTTGTATTTTTTTTGTTGGGCTGGTGACGGCATACGGGCAAGTGAACCACAGCGATTTATGAAGCTGTTAAAGAAAAACAGCAGGCATGGAGCTTGGTACACCTACTCTCCTGTCTGCTTTATAAGCATGCACGCTAATCAAGACTAAATGCTTTTTTACAAGCTGGCCACTAATAAGAAGAGATTTTAAAGCTTTATAGTCCCTGTGCGGATTGTAGGCTGCAGGGAATTGACCGTCCGGTCAGCTCGCTCTCCTTATTCAAGGTCGTTGTCTTGTTGGGGCTTTTTTGAGAGAGACCTAGTTGAGGTTTAGGGTGACCTTGAGAAGATGCCTGGACTTCAGAGTTTTGTTAACATCTTCCTTAATGAAATAAAAATTCACCCTATTCACCTTCGTCTATTTTCTAAATGCATGTTATTGATCTTATTGTGATATTCATAGCATATGTCATAATTTGTAACATTTGTTTTGACCTCGTAATTCTTAATCAAAATGTCATAACTGGACATGCTGGACTTTTCCAGTCATTTAGTCTGCCTAAACATTGCACCTATCTTGCAAGTGACTGCAACCTTTGCCTCCCATCCAATCAACAACTGATGAATTGAATGAACCAAGTCCCCGCTCCACATTTTTTTGTTTCGTGATAATCTGCTTTATTCAGAAGTATGTCACAATCCAGATTAAAATAAATGTGTCACTTCCATCATATAGGCTTTAAAATAAATGGGATGTGTTTGATTCCTGGCTGGCTGAATTTAAAGGGAACCTATTATGCCCCTTTTTCAAGATGTAATATAAGTCTCAGGTGTCCCCAGAATGTGTCTGTGAATTTACAACTCAAAATACCCCTCAGATTATTTATTATACCATGTTGTAAATCCCCAATTTTGAGTGGAAGCAAAAACATTCTGTGCCGCTTCCAACCCCCTATCCAGAATAGTTATGTGCAATTACAGCTTGTGCCTTGGATACTCTGCCAAAAACAAACAAAACATCTGTTTGTTTTTGATTATCATTTCTATGCGTTTTAAAAGGTTAGTTCACCCAAAAATGAAAATTCTGTCAGTAATTACTCCCCCTCGTGTTGTTCCAACCCGTAAGACTTTCGTTCATCTTCGGAACACAAATTAAGATATTTTTGATGAAATCTGAGAGCTGGCTCACTCCTTCATAGGCTGCTTGGTAATTGCATCTGCCGGCCCAGAAAGTTAAAGACATTGTTAAAATAGTCCAAGTGACTACAGTGGCTCAACCTTAAGTTTATCAAGCGACGAGAATATTTTTGTGCGCCAAAAAAAAAACTAAAATAACGACTTTATTCAACTATTCACTTTCTTCCGTGTGGGCCTCTGATGCGAGTTCACGAGAGCGCTACATCGCATGCACGAGAACTGATATGACGCAGATGACTTCGCTCAGTTCACTGGGACTCAGCACTTCGACACACCGAAAGCGCTACACTGTCTGTTTATAAGCTTCTCTCATCATCTCAGTTCTAGCGCATGCATCGTGGCGCTCTCGTGAACTCATGTTCACGTTTGTGTACACACTGCAGACAAGTTCAAAAACAATATAAAAGTGAATTTTGGATAATAGGTCCCCTTTAAGCTTTGCTTCTCAAGGTGCCCATGATTCTTCAGTTACACTGTCATTGTTCTTCCTAAAGGTTGGCCTTATAGGAGATACTGAGTCCATAAATGGTCTGTTCCATTTTTAATGGCCCTTCCTTGATTTACATTCTAATACTACCTGATTACCGAGAGGCCCATGTCCCAGTGTTGTGTGTGTGTGCCCTGAGTGTGTACTCATTGTGGAGTCACACAGGCATGTAATAAATGAAGCTATTGGAAAAGGCAGTGGAACGGCAGGCACTAATCGGGGGGATTGTGCCTAGGAGAACGCTGGCGCAACGTTAAATCAATACTGTAGATCAGTGCTCCATCTGGCTGGAAAATGAGCGGATCACCATAAACATCTCGCCAAGCGTCTTGCCGCACAATCAATGGTTGCCATATTGATTTAGTTATTGCAAGTTCATATGCTGTGGACAGTGTTAAATATACATTCAGCAGCTGAGAAGCATTTGTCTGAGGAATGTTTAGTGAAGGCCTGAGTGGTGAGAAGTTGGAGGAACCGGTGCGAGTGTGACCTCAGAAGACGCCCAGTTCCCTGGTTAATGAGATTTGAAATTGAAATAGTAGTACAATAAAGTAAAAACATATTATTTCATTTTGACATCATGGTCCTTCTGTAACAGTGATGAATACACTGTTTCCAGTTGGGACGTCTGTTTTTAATTTCGCATTAGTATTTTTAGGAGTTGGCAGTCAGGTTTGTCTTAACTGAAGCCGTGTGGCAGCTTTGCAAATTTAAATTGTAAATTTGCATGACTGCACAACTTTTTAAACGTAATTAGCATTCCAGAGTTTTCAGTTTTATGTATGGGCCAAACTGGTTTGTTGTGCTCTAATTGAACCTCAACTTTCATTTGTTTTTGTTTTTTTAACCTTCAGGATCACAGAGGACTCTACAGCAACCACACTGGAGGCACTAAAGGCCCGCATACGAGAACTGGAGAAGCAAATCCTCAGAGGAGACCGATACAAGTGTCTCATATGCATGGTGAGAACTCTCGCTTGCCAATATTGTGCGTGTCCATGTGGTTGTGTTTGGTTATAACCGCATCCTAATAACATGCCATGGTGATATAACCTAACACCCGCAATCATGCACCCAGCTGGCTGAAGCTTTGTGATGGTTTGCCTCCTTCAGCTTCAATCTAGCATGGCCTGGAAAATTAACCCATATAATTAGATTCTGTTGCAGGAGTTCCTCTAGCAGTAGTGGCCATCCTGTTGGATATCTATGCTAAACCTTTTCAGCTTTATTTATATAGGTGCTTCTGACTAATCAGACATGCCTCTTTATGTCTGGAGGTTGATTAGATCCATCCTGACTTTTCACTTTCATTAAAATGAAATAAAACATCCTGAAAGTCACCCAGATATACAGATTGATCACTTGTGGCCTTGTAGAGAACATTGTCCTGAATAAAGATGCTTGTAAATGTTTTGATTATTTAATTAAAAAGATTCTAGACATTTTTCTGTTTGCTTCTGTCTCATGTGCAGTCTGTGGAGTTGAGCTTTTCCCAGTGGTGGTCTACTGCCACCTGCTGGTTATTGGAAATAGAGCAGCCCAATAAATGATTTCTCAATTCTAAATTAACTGTTAACATCTGTTTTAGACAGTTGCCACCTACCTAGCATGACATCCAAACCGAAAACTCGTGCAAAAATACAACAGAACTCCCATCCATCCCTTTTACGCTAGAGCTTCTATTGATAGCTGCACCCGTTGGTCTGATGTGTGTGTCTGTTCCTGCCGTGGCGGCCACATTCTTTTTCTCAGTACCGCTCTTGAATATCCCTGCAGCGGAAGCCACCCCAAACAGGGGCTGACGGCAAGAATCAGGCGGTCAAGAGGCACGGGAGCGCAGAGGCCCTGCAGCTCGGCGTGTACTGTTTGTACAGAGGCTACGTAACGGGCTGCAGCACTGCCACTGCGGACAGCAGTGGGATTAAGAAGCTGCTCCCACTCCGGAGGGTAAGGCTCTCTGTGCTCCCATTGGCCTAACCCCGCCTGACCCCTGCATTGCCCCACATGCTCCCTCACTGCCCACCTGCCTGCCTCCATTGGCTGCTCTTTGCTGTGCTGGTGCTGTCTAGTGATGTCCTTTGTTGTATATGTGGGTGGCTGTAGATGTGAAATTATGTTAATTTGACCTGGTTAAATTAATAATTTGTCTTTTTTTGTCTTGTTTCTCTCTCTGTCTTTACCTCAGGACTCCTATACAATGCCACTCACCTCCATCCAGTGTTGGCATGTGCACTGTGAAGAATGCTGGCTAAGGACTCTGGTAAGAATGACGCATTTGCTCATCAGTAGGTCCATAATGAATCGTCATAATGCAAGACATTATGCAAATGTAGGCAGAATGTTAAAAGCCTATTGTTCGTTAAATTCTCCATGTTGCTTCCTTGTACTTAAGTGTTTGTTTTTAAACTTTTGGGCTAATTTGATTATGCTGTCCGTTAACAATCAAGATGTAATACGCGCAGCTCCATTTAAATAATTTTATCGTGTGTGTGTAGGGGGGGTGGGGGTTGCTCTGGGGGGAGAGGAATTACCAAATGAAAAATTTAGTTTATAAATAGCAACAATAAAAGTAGTATGGTGGGACTCCTTGTGTCTTGATAAAATAAATATATAGTTATAGTAAGTAGAATGTTTTCTCACACAGTATGAATGGGTTTTATAAATTAATATATAAAGCTTTCTTTCAATTTTTGTAAGTGGTTCCATGAAAATAAGTAAAATCAGTATAAATTGTTGTTTATCTATTCATTTTTTTGAAGTTTTTATGTGTTGCTCTAATAATCGGTAAAAAGAAGATATGCTAATACTAAGTGAGTTGATATTGTCTTAAAAGAAATACATGCTGAATCATGCTTATTTTTCTCACCCATTATAAAGAGTTTATTTGTGTACATGAATATATGTAGCTTTATATTTTTGGAAGGGGTCCCTCACATGGGGTTCATCATATATGAAGGGACCTTGGTTTGAAAACCCCTGCATTAAGAAACATATCACATGACACACATCACAAGCTCTTCCTTGGATTACTTGAAGTCATGTCTATGTACATTTTTCACTCTAAAGTGTAAAAGAGAATAGGGGTAGTGCAGTTGTGGCTGGTGTAAATTATGAAATGTGGGTAGTTCAGGTACATATTAAATTTCAATTCTACGCACCACAGAGTGCCCAACCCTTCTCATGCAATGAGTCACTCGTGGTTAATGTGGTTAATGGAGTAGTTTATTTTGATAATGCTGTGGTATTTGGCTTTAGTGTAGGTTGAAGAGTTCATCTAGACCAGACCTGTGCGATTCCTCATGTAGCGCTCCAGGTTTTTAAATCCTTTAAGTCGGTGTTGGTGTTATATTTGCTTCTTATCTTCAGAATTGCGATTACCTCTACTTGTCCGATTGTAATCCCAACAGTTATACTCACTGGCTCTTCCTCTTCTCTCTAAGCTGTTTTAGCCGGTCTTCCTCTGGGAGCCCACTCTCATTAGCCGCTAACACATTCTGTCACCACACGGAAACAATTAATAAGGAAATGTTTCCCAGCCTCAGCCGTTTTCCAATATGCTATATATTAAATCAGCTCCTTCCATCTCCGCTTATCACAAGGCCTTCTGTGCACGGCTCGCTGGCAAGAAGGAACAGAGACGTGTGTGTGCACCAGCCTGTGCTGCCACAGCGGATTGTTAGTGATGCAGGCATTAAAATTGTTGCCTAAAGACAGCAATAAAAGTAGCACGGCGGGGCTCCTTGCGTCTTGATCAAAGTAAATGCGTGTAATTTGGTTAGCGTCAGCCTTGTTTTATGAATCTAATGGAGCGCAGCAGCCACCCGCCACTGATGCGAGGAGCCCACGTTTAGACCGTGACCTGCCCACGCTCATTAAAACTAGGTAAACTCCTGCTTCCCAGAACAAAGAAACCAAATCTCAGGTCCCCTTTGTGTCTGGGGGATCGTTGGTATGGAGGGAAGCACACTGGAGTTTTTTCTGCTACACTGCTTCAGGTTTTACTTCTCACTTAAATTTTTTTTTTAAAAAGAGTAAATGAAAATGACTCAGTCTATGTAGGGAATCAGAAGGAGAATCCAACTTCAATTTCACGCTGGCCACATCAATATAAACCACTCGCATAGGCAGACCATGATGTTGAATTTGAAACTGTTCTGATTATTTGCACATTTGCCGTGTAATGGTAGAGCCCATTGTTACAGCATAACAAGCCAGGTAGTGTTGCTGGATTTCTTTCATTCTGTGCAGTCAGGATCAACAGTCCGGGTTCTGGTGCCCTAGACATGAACCGATTCATATGGAGCCACAAATCCTCTTTACAGTTAGATGTGAAGGCACACTGCAGGGTTCATGCTCTGGCACCCTTACTGCTCCCAGATTCCTCAGTTTGCTTGTCTAGGGCAAAAGGTCACTTTCATGTATGTTAAAACCCCCCTAAATGTGTCAGTTCCTATATTAGCGGTAGCAGTGCGCTTCTTGTGTATGAGGAGGAGAAATATGCCATCAGTGGCACATGTGCGAGAAGGTTACACGAGGACATGATCGCCAATGGTTGCAAGATTCCTCACAGTAACGTCACTGTCTGAACTTCACCAGACAGTTGGGTTCGTTTCTAGAGGCGGCACACGACAAACATGAGGATTTTATATCTCTCATGCCTTGCTGTTTAGGTCTCCATCAAGTGTTGGTGGTATTTTATGAAGCTGAGTAAGTATATAGTTTGCTGACTTTAAGAGCAGATCCTGTGATGTTCAGTCGGTCCTGTTCAGCATGTGTGTGTGTGTGTGTGGTGCAGACAGCAGACCACACAGCTCACCTTCCTCCTCCTCTACCTCTCCCTGCTGTTCTCCTGCTTTTATGGTGCAGGCTTTATGTGTACTGGCTGAACATCAGAGTGGTAGTGGGAAAGGCGCATGCTTGTTGAACAGGGTGGGCTGCCCGTGTAAGGCCCAAAAACAAATTTTACGTCCACATACATGCACTATTAAAGTACTCTACAGCATCGGTTCCCAACAGGGGGGTCTCGGCCCACAAGGGGGCCTCAGTGAGCTCTTTGGGGGGGTCGCGTCATATTTTGAAAAGTTTTGAGCAGTGAGCATTAAAGCAGCAGTCCGTAACTTTTTTTGTGTTCAAAATGTACTAAATTTATATAATGAGCCAGTACATCATGAATCCATTTTCCAAACTGTGTTTTTGTCTTATCCTGGGTCACTATGGTACACCTATAATAAGTGTTTATATTGGGACTGTTTTACACTGGTTCAGGTCGTACCACTGCAGTGTAGCCCAGTGCCTGCGTGACTTGTCATAGATATAAACAGAGAGAAGTAGCTCCGGCTACAATGTTCTTCTGCAAGAAAATTTTTCGGTTAATAAACGCATGTTTATTAATCACTAGAGTGCCAAACCTTACTGACTGCAGCTTTAAGGAGAACGATCATATTACATTAGTTAATTTTATTCACAATCCCCTGGCTGACCAAAAAATGGATTTTCAACCATGACAGCCCTTAAAATCAAATACAGGGCCAGACTGACCCTTGAGGATGATATGCGTCTTGCCCTAAGATCTCTCCACGCATTGACCAAATGACTCACTGCCAGCAGAAAGCCTCACAAATAACATGCAAGTATTGAGGTCCCAGACACCAGTCATTTTGTAATAGCCTATATTCATTCTTTTTTTTCCTACACACCAGTGTGAATACTGATATTTTTGTTATTGCATTTCAAATAGGGCCGATTTATAGGCTACTCCTAGGCTTACGTTTTAAAATTACAAATGGCCTACTGATGTTTTTGTTATAGTATTTTCAATATTATACGCTATTATTTGTGCATAAACATATCTGGTTATAGTAATAAACATACTGTTTGTTAAAAAAAAAAATGTCATCCTTGTTGCAAGCGTACAAGCGATAATATCAATTAAATATTTGGGAACAATATAAAAAAAAAAAAAAAAGTTTGGGAACCACTGCTCTACAGTACAAACTGCACTGGTACTTGAGCACCAAATCAGTGTATCTGCACAGACCCAACATTTTATGAACGGTAGTGTAGACTAAGAGGAAAATGCTTGTACACAAAGTTCCTTTGATAGCATAGCAGTTTGCATTTTCATATGGAAATGACCACCTTCTCACTGTTTTTTTTTCTTTTCTTGTCTGTCTTTCTCTTCTTATAGGGAAACAAGAAACTCTGCCCACAATGCAACACCATCACATCACCAGGGGACCTCAGACGTGTCTATTTGTGAACAAAAAGGCTGGGATTCTTTTTGTTTTGTTTTACTTTTGTTTCCATTTGCGCTAGTGTTTTTGGTTTCCCCACCGCCTGAGGGAGTGGAGTATCCTCCGGCCTCTTGACCATGAGAGGCACGAGCACAGACTCGCACTGACTTCAAATGGGGAAGGACTTAACAAGCATAGGACTAATGAGGACTTCATAGACTCAGTCCTCCTCTACAATTGCTTGTGTAAAGAGCCCACCCGCTTCCCTCTTGTGTTGGTCCATGGTCCACCCTCTCCAAAGTCAGCTTAGTTCCTTGATGAGGAACCTGTTCTTCTCAGATGATGGAAAGAGTACTAATTCTGTCCCTTCACCTGCACTGCTGCTGCTGCTCTTAGTCTCCCTCTTTCACACTCTGTGGCAACTTCTTCACCAAGACCGTTGACGTCCACCCGACCGGAACATCAGCCTGACGATAAGAAGAGGAGACTTTAACGGACCACCTGAGGCTCTCCAGAACTCCTCAATCTTGATTCTCCATTGTGTTCTCATTCACCCCAAACCATTACTACTTTTGTGGTGTTCTAGTCATGTCAACCAAATTCAATGAATCAGTGCAAGCACATGTATAATAGTCTCTGTATGTTTACAGTGTTGTGAGTAAATGACATAGAGAACAAAACACACTTGTATACACGTGCACACACGGACACACGTGCACATACAGAAATATATATTGAATAAAAGTCCAGTTTTAGTTGGGGGTGGTTTGGGTCGGGAGGGAGGGCATATGTTTCAATCTTGGTGAATTAAAAAAAATAAAAAATAAAAGAAAACCCTCTGTATTTTTAAAGCAGATGTTGTTGTCTTGAAGTTGAAGTTGTATTTCATTGTACAGGAAGAAATTTAAGTAATAATAATAATAAACTACTCAAACTAGGACTTAAAAGATTTAGGTGTACATTTTTCATTGAAATATACAGTAAAAACTGTAGATTTAATCCTGAAACAAGGGAAAGTATCTTCCTTTTTCTTTGCTTTTTTTAAGAAATGGAAAGATTTACTTTTATTCACCCTCATTTTTCAGTGTTTTTTTTTGTTTTGTTTTTCGCTTAATGCTGAATGCCATCTGTCTGTTACAAACAATTGGAATTATTGCTTATTCCGTTGAACATACAGTATTAAGAGAACCTCTGACCAGTTGCATATCAGTTTCTTCCCTCGGAAAGGGATTTTTATTTTAAAAAAATAAATAAAACACATCTAAGGGTGCTCTCATTTACAAGTTATGTTCAGACATCCTCTCTGAAACATCAAGGACATGGTAAACATTTTACTTTGTTTTCTCAAAGAATGAACTGGAAGAGTCCAGACTCGTTTCCCTGACTGGCCGACTGACTGACTGCTCACATTTTCCCTAGGAGTGAGACAGTGTGCTTTATATTTGTACATCTATGTATTCTGTGATTTCTGTATTGATGTAAGCGCAAAAAAAAAGGAAGAAGTGAAAGGTCATTGCTGATCCCAACACCACAATAAACAGTCAAATGTTGCATTTGTTATAACTTCTTTCACTGTTCCTTAATCTCTTTACAGTGGCTGGGTCAACAGCTGTACCAACATCCTCTCTGCAACAATTTTGTAAAATACAGGTAGTAAATAAGAATTAGGGTTGACTCTTTGTATTCTTCCTTTGCCGAACAATTCGTTCCTGCCCCAAAGATGACAGATTGCACAAGATGATTGTGTGATATGATTTGTGTCCTTGTATATTCTTGAAAATGGTACGTGTCTTTCCCGTTTGTAAGCTACATTTGACATCAATTAAACGACTGTAAATCTGAACTGGTCATCATGTGCTGGCTTCATTCACTGGTCTGCCTAGTGGAACTATACCAGTATGAGTATTCGAGATGTGAAGCTGGTTATCATGGTACCACATGCTCTACCTGCTGACGTAGGCTAGCTGTTGAAGTACATCAGTCAATAAATGTCCATTGAGTGTCGGGCAGCAAAACAACTTCCGAAGGCATTGTGATTTCTCATTTCGATATGCATTACACTGCATCCGGTAGTGATAACGATGAGGTTTTGAGACTACCCCATTGATTTTGTACTATCCCTGACACTAAGTGCATCAAATTAGGTCTTTTTGGGCCTAATTTTGGACGCTTGGAAAAAAGGAAAGGTTAGTGCTCTATTCTGCCATCTGCAGGCTAAATAAACAGGTGATGTTTTACCTGAACAGCTGAATCAAAGCACAAGCACGGTGCACTTTAAAGATTAAGTACTGTAATGAAAATTTCATGAAATTACAAGATGTAATTAAGAAGTCGTCTACCTCCCCAGTACACCCTCTGATCCCAGGCCAAACTCCAGGTTCATGATGTATCGGAGCGAACAGTAGCAGGGCCCTTAAACACTTTCAGATGCCTATAAAGTGCTGATAGATACTTTGGAAAATCAGCAGGAGTTTATATTAAGTCTGTGTAGCCCTATTTCAGCCTCTTGTTGGAAGTGTTTGTGGGTTTCTTTTGAAAAGAAACAAGCTTGGAGAACCTTCAAGTAAACAGCAGTTATGTTGTTCCATTTTATGGACTTAATTACAGTGCACATACAGGCCATTTTTATTCTGCAAATCAGACTTCTCAATTCCATGGAACCCCAACTAGGACCCCTTTCCTAAAATATAAAGGCAGTTATACTGTATTCTATAAGACTTGTTCATACTGTGCTAGAGAAATTGCAAGTGTGATATTATAAAGGCAACAGTGTCAAATTATTCAAATGAATAAATACATTTACATATTTTTTCAATTTATTATTTACTATTCCGTCATCCCAGCCGTGGAACACTGGACCAACTCTATACCCTCTACAGGGTGCTGGAGGGTTCATGGGAGTTTGCCCAACCAATCCACATGTGCTTTGTGGATTTGGAGAAGGCATTCGACTGTGTCCCTCGCGGCGTCCTGTGGAGGGTGCTCTAGGAGTATGGGGTCCGGGGCCCTTTGCTAAGGGCTGTCCGGTCCATGTACGACCGGAGCAGGAGCTTGGTTTGCATTGCCGGCAGTAAGTCAGACTTGTTCCCAGTGCATGTTGGACTCCGGCAGGGCTGCCCTTTGTCGCCGGTTCTGTTCATAATTTTTATGGACAGAATTTCTAGGCGCAGCCAGGGGCCGGAGGGTGTCAGGTTTTGGGACCACACAATTTCGTCTCTGCTCTTTGCGGATGATGATGTTTTGGCTGGGATGAGAATCAGCGCCTCCAAATCCGAGGCCATGGATCTCAGTCGAAAAAGGGTGGCTTGCCCACTTCAGGTTGGTGGAGAGTTCCTGCCTCAAGTGGAGGAGTTCAAGTATCTTGGGGTCTTGTTCACGAGTGAGGGAAGGATGGAACGGGAGATTGACTGACGGATCGGTGCAGCTTCTGCAGTAATGCGGTCGATGTACCGGTCTGTCGTGGTGACGAAAGGGCTGAGCCGTAAGGAGAAGCTCTCGATTTACCGGTCAATCTACGTTCCTACTCTCACCTATGGTCATGAGCTTTGGGTCATGACAGAAAGGACAAGATCCCGGATACAGGCGGCCGAAATGAGCTTTCTCCGCAGGGTGGCTGGGCGATCCCTTAGAGATAGGGTGAGAAGCTCGGTCACTCGGGAGGAGCTCAGAGTAGAGCCGCTGCTCCTCCACATCGAGAGGGGTCAGCTGAGGTGGCTCGGCCATCTGTTCCGGATGCCTCCTGGACGCCTTCCCGGGAAGGTGTTCCGGGCGCGTCCCACCGGGAGGAGACCCCGGGGAAGACCTAGGACACGCTGGAGGGACTATGTCTCCCGGCTGGCATGGGAACACCTCGGTGTCCCCCCGGAAGAGCTGGAGGAAGTGTCTAGGGAGAGGGAAGTCTGGGCATCTTTGCTTAGACTGCTGATGCCCCCGCGACCCGGCCCCGGATAAGCGGAAGAAGATGGATGGATGGTATTCCGTCATGTTTTAGTTTTTTAGCATTTTATTTTTTACATAAACTACTGTTCAAAAGTTTGGGGTCAATAAATAAAAAAAATTTTTTTTTTAACTTTTATTCAGCAAGAATGTATTAAAATCTTCAAATGTGACAGTAAAGATAGTATAGAATAATGTTACATAGTAAAGTATAATGTTACAAAGATTTACATACCAAATAAATGCTTTTTGAACATGGCATAATAAAAAATGTTTCTTGGGCACCAAATCATCATATTAGAATAATTTCTGGAGGATCATGTGACACTGAAGACTGAAAACAATGAAATTCTGCTTTGCCATCACAGGAATACATTACATTTGAAAATATATTAAAAAAGAAAACAGTTCATTTCAATTGTAATAATACTTCACAATATTAGTTTGTATTGTTTTTTTGATCAAATAAATGCAGTTTTGGTGAGGATAAGTGATTTATTTTATAAACATAAAAAATCTTACTTTGAACGGTGTTGTATATGTTAATTGACAATATTTTTCTCTGATATTTTCTGTGTTTCTCCTGGCACCCCCTTTCCAGTTTGAACCCCTGATAGAAATCCATGAACCGGTTCATAATGAGGCATCTGATATTTGGCTGATATCCATGTCGTATCAACGGTATTGGTGATACCTCGCAGGGACAGGGATGTAATGGTTACCCGAGGTCAGAATGGGGTCTCTGCTGTAGGTGGTAATGTGTCTCCTCTGTAGTGGTTGAAGAATGTAACTGTGGTTAGATCATCTCACCTCTCTACCATCTAACCCAAGTCTTTACTTACTGTCAAGACTGTGTGTTCCAGACAGCAGTGCGATCCATAGAGTGCATTAGACGGGCTGCGAGCAGGGCTCAGGTTACTGCCCACCCTGTGGCCTGAGTGGCGCTGGAACCAGGAAGAAGCCAGATGAGTGGAAGCAGATCTATAGAAATTGCTTTTGGAGGTCAAAGCCATCCCTGATGGGGAGTATAAAGTGTGGGGGCCATTATAGGCAGTTTACAAACATCTCCGCAGACCAATCAATAGGACAGGCCTTCTCTGTCGCATTGGGTAATTCCTCGATTGCATTGGCTGTCTGTACCAATGGTAATTTACACCTTCATGTGGGAATTTTAGCGTGTCTCCTCCCCTTCAGTGTGTCCACTACCTGGTTGAAGTGCTTGTACAACTCATTCAATTAGGAGCCTCTCCTCTCCTCTCTTCAGCCTCTTTATAAGATCGATCCACTCAAGATGCTTGACAGAAAAAAAACGCTTTGGGTATTTTGTTATGTACTGCAGGAGGAAATTGAGGAATGTTGAAATGTTTGAGCATCCGGAAAAATAGCATCTCCAGAGTGCATATAAACGGTATGCATTGTCAAATTTTCAGGAAGCCAATAAATATCAGCATGAAAATGTACTGGTTGTGCATTACTCCAATTTGGCCATGAATGGATAGAGACAGATTTAATTCCCTAAGTTACAGATAACTGCTTTTGGTCACCAAGTTAATCTTGCCAACCAGGGGTGGAGCTATAAAAAATCGTTCTCACAAAAATGTTAAGCAGCACAACTGTTGTCAACATTGATAATAATAAGAAATGTTTCTTGAGTATCAGCATATTTAAATGATTTCTGATGGAGAAATGGCTGCTGAAAATTCAGCTTTGCCATCACAGGAATATTTTACATTTTAAAAGAAAGTTTTTTTTATTAAATTTTTTATTGTAATATCATTTCAGAATATTATTACAATTTAAAACTTTTAAACAGCAGTGTAAATATATATAAAAAAATACTAGAAACATGTCTTAGAGGGTTGTAACATGACTTTGCCCATTTAGGTTACTGATTGTTAGTTCATATTTTATGTATTTAAATCAATATTTTTCCTTTTTTTTTTTTTTTATAAAAAAAAATCCCTTTTTTTGGTGAAAACCCCCATTTTGAATTAAAATGCTTAAAATCAAAGGGGGTCATCTGCACTCTTTGTACTTGAGATTAATTTACACAGTTAACTTTGGGGACAAGACAATAATTTTTGAGAATATTTGAGATAAATAGCACACAAAAAATTACAGACATAAAGCAAAAAAAAAAAAAAAAAAAAAAAACTGTTACAACCATCTCCCTATTCCAAAGTGTTATCTGCTCATTTGGCAGTGAACGTACAGCATCCATTTAAACTCTAGTATAGATGCTCACATAAACTAATGGAAGGATTTTAACAGTTGGACATTTAGTGGCAAAATAATCCCCTTTTCTTTTGTCTTTCACAAGCAGCCGGGAAGAATTAGATGATTGTGTTTTTGTCAGTGTTTAAAAGCTTTGTTCTCTAGCTAACATCGTGGCTAAAGCCATGCTAAATTGTTCTTATATTCACCAATGCTCACAAGATTGCCTGGTAACATTATGAGGATTTAGCAGGGATGCTTGTTTAATAACGAGGTGAGGAGAAATGGTTTGTGTGTTTGTGTAGGTGATTGTGCTGTATGTGCATGCATGTGACTGTGTGTGTGTGTGGGTGTGTGTATGTTATCATTGACAGTATTACCATAAACCTGCTCGTGTGAAAGATGAGATATTAAGACCGTGCTGCTGTAGACTCTTAATGGGGCAGCGTGGGAGTGTTGTTCCCCAGGCTCAGTAATCTCTCCCAAGACCTATTTATTACCAAAGAAAATCTGCTGTAGCATTCATATCCGCTACTTCCCCAAGATTACATATATCAATCACAAGTACAACGTATTACAACCCCTGTGACAAGATGCATCCACACTAAGAGCGATGTCTCCTGTTGCCTGACGGAGTGTTTATCAGCTTTGTCTGTTGTGTTTGGCTGCTGCAAAAAAAACCAAGTTCTGACCTGCTGACCTCAAAAGGATCACAAAACAGGTGACTTTGAAGGCCTGACAAGGTAAAATGTGTAAAGGATTTTTCACACACACAAGCCATTTTCAAAAACACACACACGCTATTCTGATGTTGTCTATTTTATTGTAAATGAAAGATTTATTCCCAATATTTATATGAGACCTTTTCAAATCCCCAAGCTGCTTGCAGGTGTCTTGTAGTATGACGTAGCGACCACATGAGGGCGCAAACCACTGCTGAAGAGAAGCTTCTCCTTAGGAAAAGGTAAATTCCATCTTTTTAGTAATAGGCTGAATCATGTTGGTCTCACGTCACATTAGCAGGATCAATAGCCATTTATTTTGTATCCAAAGGCATTTCGATACGGTTGACGTGTGAAAGCGAAAATGATCTGCATCTGTAGCTAATTTCTCTTGTGTTTTTTTGAGCAGCGCCCATGACAGGTATGAAAGCGACAAGCGAGGCTGTGAGGGATAGACTTACCGTTTTTTCAGTGGTCACTTATTATAAAGATCAAGATCACTTATAATTTTAGTTCATATTGTTGTTGTTGTTGTTTTTTTTTTTTTTTTTTTTCTCGGATATTTATTTTTGCAGCGTTTCTTCTGCAGAACAATCCAAAAAACACATTTAACAGTGGAACCCACTGAAGAGATTTATGTCCCTCACCTCGCTTTCATTCCTGTTCAAAATCAAAAATGGCGCAGCTGTGAATAAGGTCTTGACATCTCTGTTTGAGTAACGTCGACATGACTAGTCTAGTAGTTAGGAGTAGGCCTTTTGAGCCATACTTTGCACATTCATCTCGAAAACTAGGCTACTAGTGTTATGGCCTATCAGCCAATCAGGCTGTCCGCGTGTACGTGCTGCGCATAAATTAAACTATTTACTTTTTTTTTTAAAACAGAACGTTTTTAAAGTGTTTTAACATATCAACATTTCACATAAAACAACCCGAGTTGCTTGTCTTGCATTGATTTCTTACAGTAAAAAGGCTACTATATTATTTTATATAGATACTATAACTAATTATTATAATAATTAATTATTATACACATTTTCAATTTATCTTTATTTTTATAAGTAGCCTAGAGGTAAGTTATGTGGCAGTATTTTTGTAGAGTTTTACAAAGGGGGTTATGCGCAAGAAACTTCCATATTCTGTAAAACTGGTTGCATGGTTCAGATATTTTGTATGTGCTTCGTTAAATATAGAGCCCTTTTACTCGAAATGCAATCAAAGGTGCTACCAAAGATGAGCACAAACGATGACATCGGACTAATTATGAAAACACAGCTAGAAAAATATACATTAATGACTTTAGGTTTTACATAGGCTATATTTAAGGCTAAAATCATTTTCCAAAATTTGTTTTCTACATCTGAGCTATAACTTTTTTTTTTTTTTTTTTAGGGTTTTGTCATTTATAACTGACTTTGTCCTATTTGGGTAAATTATTTTTAGCACAATGTCTGAAACACAATGTCTGAAAAAAATTCAAATGCATTTTCACTGTCTGAAAAGTAGTGAAAATGTCTTAATGTTTAAAAAAGCTTTATTAACATCCCATTTCATATTGTGCTACTATATTTGATTTGGAAGTCACATGTGAAAATGTCAGAAATTTGACCCAAATTCAGATGATCCAAAATTCAGATCACCATTTTTGGAGCATTTGCTTGTCAGTGTAGTGAGGCCAATAGACAGTGGCATCTTTCCTGACCTCTGGTTATGGATCACATTTTCCAAACTGTCATATGATAATGTTCCAAAATGCCTGACTTCCACAACAATCTATGAATTATATTCTTCATCTCTGCCATCACGCGTATCTGAATCTATTAGCCTCGATCTTCAACTTCTTCCTTTCTTACCATGGACTTCATTTCTGATGCACTGCCCTCACTGTCATCACTTTCTAGAAAAGGTACAGCTTTTCCTCTCTGTCTTCTGTAACACTTACTAACATCAACCTAAAACACAGGCAAAAAGGCTATCATACTGCCTGCCAGTACTGAACAATAGTGACAGCTACACTGTGTCCCCTAAAAATACTTTGTCGTTTATGCATTACACACAGATTTTTTGTTCTTTGTGTTAGTGATTTTACAAAATGTGCATTAAAAATGATCAAAAGCTTTAGAAAACACATTTTGATGCACAAAGTTATTTTGTACCTCTAAATGAGTTTGCTTCCATTTGCTCTCTAGATTGCTCTAGTTTCTCTCTTGATAGCGTGAGTAATACTGTTGTACCATTTTTCTCTCTAAACTTCTTTAATCTGATGTGTGCAACAGTTTCTAATGTAGGCTACTAGACAAAAATAGTGCTTATACTGCTAGAAATTTTCTCCATTTGTGTGTTTGTGTACACTTAGAAGCTGAGATTAGACAGGTGATTTGTGAATATATCTATAATGGTTGGGATAATTGTTCTACCTGGTCGATGACGTGGTGCGATATGGCAAATGTTGGTGACATCGTCACTTTGCCGTAGAATATTTATATTAGTAGGATTGGTTTCATGCGATATAATTAAATCTAGTGTATAATGAGTGTGTCTTGTGACATGTTTGTTTGACCCCACATGAATTCAGTAAATCTGTAAACGTAACCCCTTATGCATCATTTGTATTATCTACGTGAATGTTAAAATCTCCAACAATCAATGTTTTTTCAATGTTGACCAATAGGCCTGAGAGGAAATCTGCAAACTCTTTTATGAAATCAGCATAGGGCCCTGGAGGTCTATTCACGGTAGCCAAAGCGAGAGATAGTAGGGATTTATTTTTTTTTCTTATATTTGAGAGTGTCAAATTTAGCACAAGCACTTCAAATGAATTAAACCTGTTTTAACATTAAGAATATCTCTATAAATAGTTGCAACACCGCCACCACGACCAATCAGGCGGGGCTCATGCTTATAACAGTAGCCTGGTGAGTAGACTCAGTAAGATATAGCAAGTTATAAGGCAAACAAACAAACAAACAATGGATGTGATTGAGAACAATGAGAATCATCTCTTTAGTTGAGTAGTGAGGGCACTGATCAGGGAGTCAGCCATTTTAAAGGGATAGTAGTTCACCAAAAAATGAAAATTCTGTTATAATTTACTCGCCTTCAAGTTGTTCCAAACCTGTATGAATTTCTGTCTTCTGCTGAACACAAAAGAAGATGTTTTGAAGAATATGAGTAACCAAACATTGGATGGGACCACATTGACTTCCATAGTAATTTTTCCCATACTATGGAAGTCAATGGGGTCCCATCTGTTTTGGGGGTCTGTGGGATCTAAAAGATTGAAAATGTGAGCGGTGAGTTAATCTTTCAGGTTGACCAACAAATTAACGTCATTATTCTATTGCTCTATTGGACTGTGAAAAGGGGACGTAACATTCCACAATGTAGCCAGACCAAATGCAAGTTTGCTAAAATAATGATTAAAATAGTTGTTTGACTATTGGTTACCATTCTCAAATAACCCACGCGACCTAAGTGACGTCAGCGGAAAGGGAAAGTTGTTACATTTAGATTTCATGTCAATTTTCTAAGCTCATTAAACGTGTTTTTTTGGAGTGAAATTGCAAATATCGCACGCCGACTATATCTAACCTCCCACATGGGCACGAGCAAGTTGAAACTTTAGACCCCCAGCAGCCCCTCCGCCACCCACTCCACACACAGCGCTCGCACAAGAGAAGCCTTTGACTCCCGCCGTTTCATCTGCCCCGCTCATCACCTTACCTTTCATCTTTCGTCTGCCCAGGGGGCAAACACTGGCCCTTTGTCTGCACATCGGGGGCCTGGGGGGGCGAGGGTCTGCTATTTCTGTGTCCCTTACAGTATCTGTCTATCCGAGAGGCAGGTGAACGACAGTTCTGAGCGTGGCCTCACAAGAGCCTGTAGTGCCACTACAAGATCAGTCCTACTGTTCCTATGTGCATGATCACATAATTCAGAACATCAATATTGCTTCACTTGAATCTGTTTTCAGTGGCTCAGTATTGTACAAATGCTTGTGAAGGTGTTTGTGTAGTTTGTATACATGCGGAAAGATGTTAAAGCATTTGTTTTCTGAGGCCGTTTAAAAGGCTTATGGTCTGTAATAATGGCTTTGTTTGGTTTTCTCAGTCTTTCAAGAACAGTGCTTCTACTGTAGTCGCAGCTCGTCGCACAATTACCTTGCCTTAGTGAGGATTTGCTCCGCTAATAGCATAATAATACCACTAACTGTGCGTTAAACTATGTCATAATTCTGTGTCTGGACTTCAGCGTGTTTAATGGGAAGAGCCTCTAATTAGGGGATTTTTACAACACTTAGCAAACGTTACACTTGTTCTCAAACAAACACTGACAATGCGTTGTTGGATTTGGTGTGAGGAAACTACTGTTAGTAACATTACACCAATATTGTGAGGACACTGTAAACATGCTTAAGGAGTTTGAGATCACATAAAAATGACTCTATGAAGTAGAAAGGAATGAGCCAATTTTGTTGTTCCTAACCAGTTTGAACTTCTTTTTTTATGTGTAACACATACACAGCCTGGAAAAAGTTTTTATGCTCAGGTCTAAAATATTTCATAGATATTTAAATATTTCTAAATATTGCTTGTCTAAAACTTGCTTGCTTAGTGATGTTGTATTTGTCAGTGATGTTCTTCTGAGTTGCTTCTTTTCAATGATTCAGTCAAACGGTTCACAAATCAGTCTGAATGAATTTGAAGGGTTTTTAAAAAATCCTTATCCAAAAATCATTGATGACTGAAAAGAACATGAAAAACTCATAGAAATTAATTAATTAAAATTGTGGGAGTCCTGAAGGATGAGTCCTGCCCTTCTCAATGAAATGAAAGCATAGAGTGACCAGGCACTCTGAAGCTCTTAAAACAGCCCTAAAAGTACCACAAAACTGTATCCATTACAGCTCAAAAGAAATGAATACTCTTCTTCAGCAAGGATGCATTAAATTGATCAAAAGTGACAAAAAGATAATTAAAATTTTATAAAGGATTTCTGTTTCAAATAAATGCTGTACTTTTGAACTTTTATTCATCAAAAAAAATAGCTACGGCTACTGAAAATTCAGCTTTGGCATCACAGGGATAAATTACATTTTACAATATATTAAAATAGGGTGTGTGTATGTATATGTATATAAAATAAATTTTAAGGGCTTATTTACTGAAAATCTTCCCCTTCTTGGTAAAAAGAAAGTCAAACAGGTTCGGAACAACAAAAAAACTGAATGTTCATCTTTGGGTGAACCATCCATTTAATTTTGAATAGTTCTGTGTGGTTGAAAATAAATTGAATGCATGATTTAGAATGCAATTTTTTTCGTTCTTTCTTTTCTTTTTTGCCTAGCACTTACTAGCACACCATTCACCCACTTCTAATCTTCATGCATTGGTAGCCGTTGAAAAAGAGAGAGAGACAGAGACAGAGAGAGAGCAGGCATGAGCAACTGTTTGGCCTGGGCCAGACCCAGTTGTAAGATAAGGACAGAGGCATGTTGTCTTGTGCAGTGTGTTATCTCTGACAGCAGCGCCCTGATCCTTACAGTCAATATAGTGAGAGAGCAGGAGATTGTTGACTCTGCCTCGTCCATCACTCCTGCTGGGCGGACCATTGTTACCTGTGATACATGTCTGCCATGATGCTGAACATTAATATCTGACCTGTCCACTTTCAGATTGCGCCTGTCCTCTGATTTAAAATGTAGGTTTGTCCTGTACTTTGGTTTGTCCTGTACTTTTGTTGTTAGCAGTACATATCCGAATCCACTAGAGGGCAGCAGATAAACATTTTTAGTGTGAAATAGAAAGATATTTGATCATTTATTAATCTTGGGCATTTTTTAGGCCTTCCACAGCCTACTTATTTTGAATGATCTTGTCCAGCCTCAGAGGAGATCTTTTTTTGTTGTTTTGTGGTTGTTTTGCAGATAGAACAGGTAGAGTATGGCCCGAGGCGGCCGTGACTCACCTGTGCAAACAGGGTTTTGAAAGACTGGTTTTAAATCCGCCAAATCCACCGTATTCTGTAACTGACTGCCACCTTTATATTTTCCCTTAATTAACCACACATTTTAGGATTTAAGAACTTTGTCTGTGCCATTCACGATGCTAAACTTTCCTTTTAATTGCAGACAGTTATCAGCTCTACAAAAGAGGAGGACGAGTAATGATTTGACTCACTATAAGTTTTAAAGTACATCTAGGAGAGAGAAAACAAACACCATGACAGGTTAGTGCAGTCCCTGTCTCATTCATGTCACAGTTGACTTTATGTCGGGACATAAAGGCATGTCATTCTCTTTCCCTTTTTTGTTACCCGTGTAACATGTCTCTTTACTGTGAATGTAAACATCCCAAGAATGCAAATAAACCTTATCGCTCTTCCTATTAACTCTCCAGTGTAAATATTGAAACCGTTCTGAATATGAAAATGCTAGTGTGTCTTCATCTACCAGGATGTTAGACCACAGACATGTTCTTCGTTTTCCCATGGCAAAGAGGTTCTCTCTCTCTCTCTCTCTCTCTCTCTTTCCAGTACAGTTAAGCAAATTAGTCACATTTCATGAACTCAATCGTTCATCTGCAGTATTAGTATTTTTTTTCTACCCAGTGTTGTTAAAAAATGATGTTAAAATATGTTGCCTTGAAATATTTTTCCAATCTTCTTTAAAACCAAAGACAAATGCAAATTCCTTTTTTTCATTCCTTGTCTGTCTATGAATGGCAGTTTTAAAATGTTTACATGTCTGTAGTGTGAAGCCTCAGGGGAAATACATTTGACTAAGTCACATTCTCACACTCTCGGAAGGTATATTTAACATCCTTGTTAAACCAGACGCTTTTATCTTGTATCATTTTAGCTTACAGTAGATTTGTAATGACCAAGTGCATCATTTGAATACCACGTTATTGTTAACTAAAACTATTAACAAAAAAGCTAAAGTAAAATAAAATATAAATATTTAAAGAAACACTAACATTTAAGAACTTTAATGAAATTAGAACTGAAAAAAAGTTTCAGGTTGAAGTATTAAAATCACTAGAACTAAAACTGAATCAAATAAATTAAATCTAAATAGTAGCTAATATATATATATATATATATATATATATATATATATATATAAAACGAATTAATAAAAAATTACAAAATGATTAAAACTTAAACTATAATTAAAATGATAAATACTATAATAGTATATACTGCTGAAACCCCTCATGGCTATGTTTGCACCATAGCAAAACACTGGTGGCACAAAAGGATGATGGCAATTCAAAATGCACCGGCTGTCATTCGTTCAAGTGCGAGGATATTTCTTCATAGACGTCCTCTTTAAAGTCCTTCTATATCCTCTGTCAAAGAAGACAGCAGCTTGGCCCTCCCCCAGCCTGCCTGTGTGCACGGAGGATTTTGATGTGGTGTCGGACAATGGGCGATTTAGAGATTTCCTGTTTCAGAGTGTCGTATGATTTGTCCTCAGGCAGTGATGTTTAAGAAACCTTTTGTTGCAGAATAGGACCAGTGGAAACTATACTTCCCAAAGGTCCTTTATGTCACCTGTTGAATACTGGGATTGCGAGCCATTGTGTGGTGATTTACACAGGTAACGTTGGCTCCAGTGACCTCGGCTTGACATGCGCAGAGTTAACAGCGTATTTGATATGGCTGCCTTTTTGCTTTTACCAGATCTTTCTGTCAGGAGAGCAGGCTTTGTGGCGGACAATGGCTTTTGTTGGTGGGCACAAAGAAGAGGTTTCAAACAGCTATTCATGTTTCCACTGTGATTATGGCACATGGATGTATAATTTCATCAGAGATGAACAGGCTGGACAAAATGTCTGCCATCCATCCACCTTTAAAAAAAAAATGTATCTCCAAAAATCATTTCAATTGCCTGCAGCCTCATTCGCAGTGGTTTGGAGCAGGTGTGAGATGGATTATTATATTCTGGAGCTCAGGCATTCTGTTTACTTCCTGCATGTCAACTCCAGCGCTCCTGCATGATGGGGTGAGACATGGCGACAGGTAAACAGGACTGACAGGGAGGATGTAGTTCATGTGCAGTGTGTTTTTGCATGTCCCAGCCTGGAAATGCTTGTTCTCTGGGATAAATGTTCAAGAACTAATAAACATATGTGTGTGTGTTTATAATGAAGTGCGTGTGTGGAGTAAGGGGGGAGGGGGGGGGTTGGGAAATGTGTATGAACAAGAGAGAGGAGTGACAGAGAAAGAGAAGAAAGAGATCGGGACAAAAGGGAGAACTGGCTTATTGAGAGAACATCAAACGGCTCTCTTGAGGCTCTCCTCTTGCAGGACAGGTTTTGCTCATCTGCCACTTCCATTGAGAACAAGAAGAGATAAAACCACATCCATATCATTGTTCTTTTACTTTCTCTGATCGCTCGATTTATCACGGCATCTGCAAAAACAAGGATAAATTCGATTGCTTCTGTGTACCATTATACACTTCTCCTATTGAAATCATCAATGAGTCATTTCCGTCCATGAGAGAGGTTGAATACACAGATAATCTATTTTGTGTGTCCAGATTTCTGTTCAAAGAGGGATCGTTTTGACACCATCTACTCAGCTTGAAACCTGGTTTGTTTTAGTTATGTAGAAAGCAAAATAAGTAGTTTAACAGAATGCCCAATTTGCTCGTTTTTATTTAACAAAAGCAGAAGGGGACCTGGCTGTCAAGCTCCAAAAAAGTACCATTAAACTAATGTAAATGCTATATTTGAAGTCTTCTGAAGTTTCAGGTGTATGAAAGCTTTATTTTATAAATGATAAGTTAATTAAAAGATAAGTGAGAAGAAGATTTTCGGTTGAACTATTCCTTTTTACTTTTGCATATTTTCATGTTTAGGTTCAGTAAAAATATTTTTGAAGTCTCTAATGCTCACCAAAGCTGCATTTTTTGGTCAAAAATACAGTAATAAGTACAGTTATATTGTGAAACATTATTGCAATTTAAAATAACTGTTAACTATTTTATAATTTTTTTAGATGTAATTTATTCCTGTGCTGGAAAAGCCATTACAATCTTCAGTGTCACATGAAATCATTCTAATATGCTCATTATTAAACAGTTGTGCTGCGTAATATTTTTGTGGAAACTTAGATAATTTTTTTTAGGATTATTTGAAATTCTTTGAAGAATAGCATTTGTTTGAAATAAACTTTTGATCAATTAAATGCATTCCTTGCTGAATAAAAGTATGAATTTCTTAAAAAAAAAACACTTACTGACCCCAAACTTTTGAATGGCAGTGTACATTATGTGTACATTAATATCTTCAGGTTGGGGTTATATACTGTATCTTTGACATGGGAGTTCTGTCATTGATTGAGTGTGGCTGGAGGCCTTTCAACCTTCCATCTAGATTAGTCTTTCCTCTTTCTATAAAGCCCACAAAGCCTCTTGCTCTTCAGAGACAAGAATAAACTGGTGAACCCAGCCAAGAAATCTGAAGCCACTATGTCTGTAAATATGTTTCAGTAAAGACCCATGATCATGCCTTAAACGGGACATCTTCAACGGGACCATGTTCTCCACATCGTTGTGCCCTATGGCCTTGTATGAAACAATAAGAGCTCTAAGCTAAAGTTAGAGTGTAGTAGACACCTAGCGTGGGTTTGTTTTGTGAAGCGAGGGAGCTGTCAAAAAGGAGCATGTATGTGAACAACTAAGGATCAGATATGAGGGAACCAGGATTGGCACTTTCAACATGTAGATACTTGTCAGAGGAAAAATACTAAATCGTCTTTCTTTTTGGGGATCCTCTGAGGAAATAGCGAATGTTACTGCACACTGTCTCTTTCACTCTCTCCTTGTAATTCTACTTTTTGGCCATAGTGCATTCTGACACCAAAACAGTTAAGCATTAATGGAACACAATAGACATAGGCCGCAAACAGATGCTGTATACATTGGCAGATCTTATTATTCAAGCTTACATTATTCTACTTTTTTTTTAAGTTCATGCATTCCTTAGGAATAATCAAACCCATGACGTTAGCGTTGCTAGTGCAGTGCTGTACTGTTTGAGCTACAGAAACATGTTTTTTGTTTGTTTTGTTTTTTCTAGTCTAGTTTCTTGGAACTTGAAGTGTTTTAAAATAATAATTATAAATAATTTAGACAAGATAATACCTCGAAACTGTAAAACCTAATATATCGCCAAGGTGAGTGAGGAAAAAAAAAAACTAAGTGTGGATTGCTGCATTACAGTATTACATAATGAGGCTTGTCAATGTAGTTAAAGCATTCTTTTAAAACTTTCATAAGGTATTAAAAATGCAGATTGGTCATGAAGCCAAAGAAGCGCAACAGTAAGCACATGACTGGCACAATCTCACTGCCAGTGATAACTTTGGCATTTTATTTACATGTGGGCTTCATCTGATTCACTGGGCTATATATTCACTGGCCAATAATTTTATTGGGCTTCATCTGATTCACTGTTATTATTTCTTTATTTGTTGTTGGGTTTAAATTAAAGGAATTTAAGATGAATGCATCTGTCAGGATTAGTTGTGCTATACAGTGCAAGAACAACTTTTGCTTGCAATCACTTTCATTTTTTTTTTTTTTTTTTTTTAATAGGAATATTTACACACTCACACAATACACTTTGTATTTTCATTCATTTGAGTTAGCCATTTTAACATAAACTAATTAACTTAAAGGGTTAGTTCACCCAAAAAGGAAAATTCTGTCATAATTTACTCGCCCTCAAGTTGTTGTACAAAATAATTTATTTTAAAGAATGTCGGTAACCAGACATTTGACGGCACCCATTGACTTCCATAGTATTTCTTTTCCTACTATGGATGTCAATGGCTACCGTCAACTGTCTGGTTACCGACATTCTTTAAAATACCTTTTGTGTTCAACAGAAGAAAGACACTCATACAGATTTGGAACAACTTGAGGCCGAGTAAATGATGAAAGAATTTAAATTTTTGGGTGAACTATCCCTTTAATGTGATTGTCAGTGATGCATATGAAACAAGAAAGAATGAGATATATGTAATAATAAAAATAAACTAATTGTGTTTTAAATACACAATAATCAAGTTTATATATTCATCGTCCGATCTATTTATTAAACCATTACATTTGAACTTATTGTTTTCACAGTTACAGTAACAGAATTTGCTAAAAAAAATATTTTTTATAAATAAAATCAAATAGATGCAAAACAAATATTTGATTGGACAAAAATAACTTTTCATATCTACTGAACTTGATGATTCTGGGTGTTATGTAATGCCTCAATCAAACCACAAGACTCTGCATAATCTGTCCCGTTCTGAACTTTACATATTCCTTCTCAAGCCCTTTAATGCAAAGATATCGGTAAAACTTTGATTGTTCACAGACCCCTATACCGGTGTGTTTCATGGCACACTCAGTGCAGAAGTGAGGGTGAAGCTTGGGTTGATCTGCTGACAGAGGGATGTCTCAGAGAAAGCACTTGAGGGCAGTTATCAGCAAGATGATGTAGTCAAGCTTGAATACAAGAGGGGCACCTGTCTAATCAACGAAACCACTGCTCCTCAGGCGCAGACCGACACATACCTGGCCCTCGTCCAGATTGTAGCCCCCCCCCCCCCCCCCCCTCTCTCTTTCTGTCTCCTTCCTTATCTATCTGTTGATCTATCGATTAACCAATATTTGCATTTACTGTATTTATCAAAAGTTTATTCAATAGCTTTACATATGACAAATGCACATATCACAAGACATAGTCTGTGTGTGCCTGTTATACCAGATGGTTTCTCATGTTGTGCTTTTATCTTTTTTTTTCTTCTTTTTTTTGGTTGGCGGAGCTTAAACAAAGCATGTAAGTCATTATGAAGGCTTAAAGACATCAAATCAAAAGCTGTCTGGTGTCATCAGTCAACTATTGAGCTTGAGGGCTTTACAAACTTTTGTCACATTAAGTGTTATGTGGAACCCTTAGGAGTGACGCTGAGTTGTCTTTCTATATGAGGTTGTGCTATGTGCAGTCACAAATAGCATTCCCCTTCTTATGAAGTGCTGCTGGACTTATTAGTAATTTTACACCTATGCAGTTCTACATGATATTCAATGCAAATATCAACCACTTTAAGTTTAAATCAATTTCAGTTGATGACTTAAGAAGGATGAAGAAACGCTATGTTGAATGGTATCCTTCAATGCTTTGAGAAAACAGGTGTTCCTTTTACTACCAAGAACTGTGGGATTGTTATGGTACAATTATGCCTTATTCACTCATTCAGCCTATTATCAACAATGAAGCGGTAAAAGATCTTTATTTAGGCTTTAGTGTTTGTGAGCATATCAGCAGATCATGTATGATGCTCTGTTGTCATTCTGGATAATTCCCAACATCACGTCTTTTAAAGTTTACCTCAGTTTTACTCACAAATCCATGAAGTTTTAGATCCATCCTGAAGACATCAGCTACAACACAGATGAAACCCAGATTCCACCTGGCCTGTTGTGAGGCTGGGATTTACTGATCAGTCACACTTATCTGGAACTTGATTTATTTACCCCGACAGCCGGGCTGACACTGTGTAAAATGTCCTGATGTGCTGACAGATTTATCCATTGCCCAAACACTAGTCAACAACGCTGTCCTTAAAATGAGAGCTATCCTTTATCAGTGAGGCAAGCCACATCAAGTAGATTACACTGAGATGCCAACAGTCCCTTGGTATTTTCGGTTGAAGTCTGTTGTTGTGATGTTTAAATCCTGTTCACAAATATGTAAAACATGGATTAGGGTTTTATACTTTTAGAAATAGTAGTGCACCTTTTGTAACATGCTTATGTAATGATACTCCATTGTGTAATTTTTCAGGAGCAAGTGCAGAGTGACCTCTGTGAAATAAAACACTTACACTTAAACTCTGAGGTCTGTAAGATATGGTCTCTTATGCTCACCAGAGCTACACTGATTTAATAAATAAATAAAAAATATACATATATATATATATAAAAAAATATATATATATAGCCTACATATATATATATATATATATATATATATATATATATATATTATTATTATTATTATTAACATTTAAAATTACTTATGTCTAGTATAATATATTTTAAAATGTCATTTATTCTTGTGATGCCAAAGCTGAATTTTCAGCATCATTGCTCCAGTCTTCAGTGTCACATGATCCTCCAGAAATCATTCTAATATGATGATTTGGTGCTCAAGAAACATTTCTTATTATATATTATCAATGTTGGAAATAGTTGTGCTGTTTGATATTATACCTTTGAACAGTAGTGTATATATGATTTTATGTGCTTTACTAAATTTCCTGATAGCCTACTAGAAAACGAAATATCTACTTAGATTATTTACTGTCCTTCAATTATGTTTTTAAATGATTCAGTTTCCTTTTTATATAACAAACAATGCAATTATTTTAATAAGACATTTTTACATCATGCATTTCTTAGTGCTAGTACATTTCTTTTATTTTATTTAGGTGCACCAGTGAGACCACTGGAGGGCGCTGTACTTATCATACAAGCCGAATGATATTGAATGATTTTATTATTATTATTTGGTCTGCTGTTGTTTATCACACACTATTGGCAATACACAATATTTTTACAATTGAATTTTTTTTTTTTAAAGGTTTAGCATTTTTTTTAGGTCTATTATCAAAACATTAATGGACATCTCATAACATATTATTTTTCATTATACTAATAACAAATATCAATGGCCATAATCATCATCTGGAAGTCTCACTCAGTAACCAGCAAAAAAGGGTGGCATTATCAAATACATGATCGCTGTCGTCAGCTTGTTTGAACACAAGACGTTTTCGTTTCGCGCAGTCTGTGACAATTTTGATAGTACTCCCCTGGGCCGCGCAGTCACGTCGACCACTCTGACCGCGCTTCCTTATCAACTGCTCACTTATTAGTTCATGAACTGTAATGATTGCGCTCTGCGCTAGAGGGGAGATTGCAGAGGGCTTTTAACAACTAACGGCATAGATGCGTATCAGAATCCAGCACAAACAAACAGTTTATCAGATTCAAAGAGCCTACACAGAAGGTAATTTCCAATTGGATGTTTTCGGTCATAATCAGGAATGGCAGGATTTCATTTGGTGCCAAGCGCAACAGGAGACAAAATCACCCCAAACTTTCCATTCAAGACGGGTGTGACTGTGACACAAATGTTTTATACTGCTGGTGCCACTAGCCCAATAACATCTAAATAGAAAATCTTGAGTGGAAATTGTATTTCTATCTCAGGCCTTTGATGTTGCGCACAAGCAAATCCGCTGAGTTTCCTCTTTTCATTTTGGAAGCCGCTGGTTGTCAGCAATCCCCCGGGCCTTTGATATACGTGCCGTGGCCCATGCCGGAGACAAGCTGGAGGAGAGCCACATACCTCCGTGCCCCTTGGGTCTCCATCTTTTCCCACATTCAGAGTCATATTCAGTTAATAATGATTAATTAACTCGAATTATTTAGCCTGCGTGCCTCCAGTTCAGCTGCCGATTGATTTTGCTCATGGCTCTCAAAATCTATTTTTGTAAAAGAATTTGCAAAGTTTTTTTTTTGCTGGTTTTGCTTTGATTAATGTTTTTGCCAAAATCATTGTCGTTGTGATTGATATGCAGCTAAATTTCAGTTTTAGATTTCAAGATTTACTCCACTTTACTGTGCTACTTGAACACTGATAAAGGAATGCAGAAATAGTGCGTATTTAAAAAAGAAAAGAAAGTAAGAGGTATCTAAAGCACTTAAAGGGAACATTTTGTCATCATTTACCCGTGTTGTTCAAGACCAGTATGAGTTTCTTTTATCTGTTGAACACAAAATAAGTTACTTTAAAGAATGTTGGTAAACAGTTGATGGCACCCATTGATATCCCCCAAAAATAAATTCTACTATGGAAGTCAATGGGTGCTGTCAACTTTCTGGTTACCAACATTCTTTAAATTCTTCTCAGAATTCTAAATGCCCATGCAGCATAACTGAACATTAAACACTAACATAAGCTAACAACATCTTTCCCTTTACGGAAAAACACAAAATAACATTTTAATCCCTAAATGTATTCTTCTAATGCAGTCCCTTTCAAAGCATGCTGGGAACTACAGATCCACTGCCCAATTTGTTATGTCAACAAAAATGGTTCATGTTTTAACACAGATTAAGTAAACTTCAGGTTTAAATATATAAGGTTTGATTGAACACAATTAAATCAAGTTGTGACAAAATGTAAAAAAAAAAAAAAAAAAAATTTCTCATTAAAAAGGTTTATCTCTAAAGAATTAAATATTACTTTAGAAACATATGTTCTCATGTCCTGCATGGCAATTCTCATAACAGACAAACCATTCCAATTATAGGATGTCTCTTATTCTCTGTTGGTTGCCTATAGATCATCTGCAGTATGGAAAAAGTTGCATTTGAACTTGTTTTGTCTTGTCAGAAATATTGCATGTGTAACCTCATGCATGCGTCTGTGATCAGTGAAAGCTCTAACTCGAGTCTTTAAATTACCCTTTTCCAGCTGTCATTTTCACTGTAAAGTTTTTTTTTTTCTCCTCTGAAATTGTGTCCTCGGCTATGTCATTACAATCCCAGCAGATTACACTGTCAGGGCAGACTGACATGTATAGTGCATGTAAATGTCTGTTTGCGCTGACAGCACATTAACCACATAGGTTGTGGGGAGAAGGGGTGGGGGTGGGGATGGGAGGCTTTCTGGCTGCCTGTCAGTTTTCTGGCTGCCTGCCCTGCCACTATATATATATATATATATATGTATAAAATAGTGTGTTGACTTTACATGATTTAAAAGTGTACATCAATTTCACATGAATCCATTAAGTTAAACAAACATCATTTGTTTATGTAACTTCAACATCATGGAATTAAGTCATTTTAAATGACCCAATTAAGTAGTCTCAAAGTGAATTTTAAAAGGCACCCTGATATGATTCAGGTATTTAAATTCATATATTCATTCATCTAATTGGACTTAATTTATTTTAGTGATACAAAATTGAATTGATAGACTATAGCCAGCTATTAGCTATAGCAATAGCTCTTATTGACATCTTAAATGCTAAGATTTATATGCTCCTTCAGCCATAGCAGTTAAAAAATAGTATAATAAGTCCACACCCTAAATGCTCCACTCTTCATCACAATGGTAACCCACTGTAATTTAAATGGTTCTAATAATTCCAATGTAATTGAACTTCAAACACAATTAAACACTATCAAGTCTTCCCCTTTTCTAATTTTCCAAAAAACACATAAAATAACACTTAATTTCAACATTTATTCTCTCTTAATTCAGCCATATGCAAAGCATGCTGGGAACTAACAAGCACCGCCCAATTTCAGTAAATGCAACACAAATCATTCATGTAATCCAACACAAACAGATTAAGTAAACTTACATTTTACATATATTTAAGCAGATTGAACACAATCAAATTAGGTTAGGACAAAATGTATAGCACTTGTGTTGCTTAAGCACATTTTAAGTAAGCAATTTGAACAAGCAGCAAAAATCTTTTTTTTCAGTGTACCTGTCGTGTGTTTTCTTAGATTTATTTGTAATTTACAAGCTAGTTAACATTTTGAATCTGATTTGTGTGCACCACTTATTTGTATGCACAGTAAACGTTTATAATATTTTATCATTTCAAATTTTGATAGGCATCAGACACGGCAACCCTAGAGCATTTGCAGGACTTTTGCATTTGCAATATATTATATATAGCCCGATGTGAAAGCATTATGGGCTGCTTGACAAAACTGCTGAATTAAATATGTTTTTGTGTTAAAGTTATTTAACTGGCTATGGATTTGTTTGAAATCACTGGAATTATGTTTGTGATGGTCTTGGAAACATCAGTTAGAATGGGTTGAAAATTATAAGTAAATCATGCCATTGGTTGTGTTGATGAATGTATTGCTGTCCCAAATTTAAATTATAGTTGCATAATTTCCAACTGCTATTGCAAATTAAAAACCTAATCAATTATTTGTTATAATTATCTGTGGTAAAAAATAACAAATATAAATATTTAATGTAATAATATATATTTTACATACTAATACCTATTTTACCAAAATACAATTAATTTAATTAAAATATTCTTAAAATACTAATAACAATATAAATATATATATATATATATATATATATATATATATATATATATATATATATATATATATATATTATATAAGCAGTTGTCTTAATGTACTGTGATTAATCAAAGTATGGTAATATCTATTAGTTAAAATGTTTACACTATTCACCTGTAATGTCTATTAGTAAAAAAAAAAGTAAAAAAAAAAAAAATGCTTACCTGAAGTCCTAATAGCGATTGAAATTCTAATTAAACTGTTGATTTATTTTACACAAGTGGAAAAGCACAAACATTTCGGCTCTCCGGCCTTCTTCAGTGCAATTCTAAGTGAGAATCACAGTTGAATTTTTGGAGTAATTAAAAAGATTATTCCACCAAAACAAGTTAATACATGAGAATGAGATGAGAGAGCGCAGTGTAAACGACCTTGTTAAATTTCATTATAATTAAACTATTGACCCATATCTCCTCAAGTCAGTTGTGTTCAATGTTAGGAAGTTGATTGATGCATCCACTAATGCGATGAACAAGTGCTGAATTTCTTGATCTGATATTTACATTCAGAGTTCAGTTTGGGACAGTGAGAGTGATGAGGATGACTCACAGCTAGATCCTTCCAAGTTCGCATAGCTGCCAATTTGTTGAGTCCTTCAGAAGTTTCTCTTTATGTCTGAGATTTTATGACACATATCACTGGTTCTGAAAATGAATTAATAAACTATTCTCTGTAGTCCCAGCATGTGTTTTAATTTTTCTGTGACAACATGTGTGTGTTGTTGTGCTTTGCATGAGAATTTTGCCCAGATAAATTTAAATCTGTCAATGAAGGACAGATGATGGATGGATACTACAGAGTTCATTGGTTGTGTGGGTGAACCTGAAACTACTCTGACTCATTGTTGGAATTCCACCCATCTTTCTGTTAATCTTGCTTTTGTTGAGGTTCCCACAGTGTGAATCATAACAATTATGATGAATACCATCACCATCTTCATATACTATGTCTACTGTGCTGCCCAGTGTCGTTCATGTTCATTTGTCAAGACTAGACAATAATATAATTTCACATATATTTGTCCCTTAAAATAATAATTTATCTCTACATAACAAACCAAATGACATTTACTTTAAGTAATATATAGCAAAAACACACTTTTCTAGAAGGAACATTATTAAAAAATAGATATATTGGTCAAAATGAATACAAAAGGTCTAGCATTTGTTCGTAGATGACACTTGGTTTGGTGACTTGGTGGTCCTATGCACAGTAGCATGTATACAACTATGTTTGCAGAACATCCTACTGAAACAATATAACAGGGGCCAGACTGGCCCACATTCAAGCTCTCCCTAATTGGCTTTAATAGGCATTGGGGCATGAGGTGCTTCCTCTGTGTCCGCTAGGGGAACCAGTCTACTTCCGTGAGCCGCGTCTCCATCAGTTAACCGCCAGATCCTTAACTCAGTCCTACGCAGTCTTGCAGCAGGGGGCCTGTTAGTGGTCATGGCCTGAACCACTGCGTCCCTCATTGGGGCTTTAGTGGCTCCATTGAGGGGGACAGAGACGCTGGGGTTTTCCCCTTAACCATGTTCCCCTCTTTCCCATATCCAGGACTGTTTGATGTGAATAGGCAGAGTGTGAAAGGTGGGAAAGGAGGAAGGTAGATAGCCAATTGCTTAAATGCCACAAATTTCCTGGTGAAAAAACAAAACAAGAAATCCCCAAACTTTTACTCTCCCCAGATGCTATGATCTGAAATGCACCAAGAACCAGATTAATTATACTGTGTTGATGTTATTATTTGTTATTGGAATGGTCAAACATTATCTTGTAGTGTTTTGTAAAGTATCTAAACTTGTACTGAGCAAAATGAAGCGGTTCGGAATAAAGATTGGTTACAAAAGTAAAACATTTTAAATAATAATTTTCTTTTCTTGTTTGCTCCTGATGTTGAACAACTGAACAAAGACAGGTTTCAACAATAAGGATTATTCCTGCTGACCTGGTTAGGCCTGTAATTTCTTATTTGTACCTGCCCTGCCAAGTTTTTCACTGGCCCTGCCAAAAATAAAAGTACTTTTTTTGATGGTCCACTTTAGACATTCTACTAACTGTAAGTAATGTTGCAATTACATCTCAACTAACTCTCAACTAAGACTGTCTGCTTAATATCTGCTAACACTTTATTTTGATGGTCCCCCAAAAGACATACTGACTATAACTAACTTAGCAACTACGTGTCAACTTATTCTACTAACCTGAACCCTGACACCAGACCGTAATGTAACAGTCTACTACAGTAATACTCGAATGAGAGTTAGTTGACATGTAGTTGCAAAGTTACTGTACTTGTAGTAGTGTCTAAGTCCATCTAAATAAAGTGTAACCAAAAAAGTAACCAAAACTTTTTTGCAAGATGTTTTATGTGTGAGAGACCTTTTAACTTTATTTATTTTATTTAAACAATTTTCTACAAATATTTTTATTCATAGTATATTATGTATAACATTTTGTGTATGAAGCTTTTAATTTAATAGCTTGATATTATCCAATTATTGCATGACTCCATGAAAACGAGTGTACTATTATTAACTAATATTAACTAGATTGCACTGTATTCCTCCTTTTGATTCTAAACTGAACTCAAATGGCACTGAGAATTGGGTAAGAGACAAACAAAAATTAAAACTGGGATTGAAAAATATGATACGCCGGTGTTTTACCAGATGAGAAGTTTATCTATGTATCATATTTTTCTCTTTTAATTCATTTTATAACTGTTTTAATTTTCCTTGCTTTTATTTTGTGATTATTTTCTGTGTAAAGCACTTTGAATTGCCATAATATATGAAATGTGCTAAAATCTTGCCTTGCCTTGCCTTTCAGGAGGCTTTCTCAGTTATCTGTCATTGCCTTTTACTAAAGACTAGTCTTTTCCTTCACTGCTACAGTGGGAGAGGCTGATATATTGTCCAGCCATGAAAACTTGCAGAACCCTCCTTTTCCGTTTTAGGGAAGACCTTTAGACTTCATCAAACCATCATCTATCCTCAGCCTCTCCTTTACTTGCTTTTACTTCCTGTATTTCCTGTCTCTTCGGATGTGCAGTTAATAATCAGAGCTCAGTGTCAATGTCCATGGCAAAGGAGCCGCGGTCCCCACAGTGACATAAAAGCCTGCTGTTTGCGTTGGGCCCGGTTCAACACAAACAAACGGTCAGGCGTTAGAACAAGTGCTGAACCTCAGGGTGAAGTTTGGAATCAGTCTAACAGGGTTTACAGCTTTTGTTTCATTGCACTTGTCATTGCTTCCTTTCTGATCATTTGGCAGTTTGTAGTATCCATCAAGTCAAGTCAAGTCACCTTTATTTATATAGCACGTTATACAATACAGTTTGTTTCAAAGCAGCTTTACAGTGATTAGGAAAACTATGCATTTCAGTGTTGATTCAGTTCCGTTTTTAGATAATCAGTTATTCAATTAGTTAATTTCATCTATAAAAGCAGTTCTGCAAAAAAATTATGTCATCGTCCAGCTCAGTTCAGCTCTCATACAACATCATCAGTACAGTCAGATCAATAATAATGTTGAATATAAAGTGTCCCCAACTAAAAGCAAGCCAGAGGCGACAGTGGCAAGGAACCCAAACTCCATCAGGAGTCAGAATGGAGAAAAAACCTTGGGAGAAACCAGGCTCAGTCGAGGGGCCAGTTCTTCTCTGGCCAACAAATGAACACGCCGGTACAGAGCCAAATCTGGCCATAGGGTCTGTGCGGACGACCTGTCTGGTTCTTTTGGTCTTTGCTGAGGATCTGTGCCGATGTCATGTCGATAAGGGGATGGTCTAGACACGGTCTCTGCTGACATTCAGGGCTGCATTTTGGCTGCAAAATTTTAATAATTTTGATTACAACTATATATATATTTATATATATATATATATATATATATATATATATATATATACACACACACACACATATACATTAACTGAAATGAAATATATTAGATGTATTAGATGAAAAACTTAGAAATCTTGCCTTGGCAACTATAGCTGAAATAAAGTTTTTTACATTACTAAAATTACTAAAACTGAAATAAAAAATAGACAAATATAAGTATTTAAAATTAATAAAAATAATGACTATAAAAGCTCATTCAAAATAGGAATGAATCAGGGTTGGGAAAGTTACTTATAAAAGTAATGCATTACAATATTGTAATACTCCCTAAAAAGTAACTAATTGCATTACTTAGTTACTTTTTATGGAAAGTAATGCATTACATTACTTTTGCGTTACTTTTTCTCACCTAGGCTGGGCTTGCTTGTTTAATTCAAATCATTTTTGCTTGTTAGTGTGGTTGAATTGGACCATTGAATGTCAGCAGCAAAGACATTGCTTAATACAGTGAGATTAAATACATATTTGTGTCATTTAACATTTAATTATTGTCGGTTTGGGTAATATTCTGAGTTTGCATTTCATTGTCAACATTTAAATCAACTGTGTACCCATGGCTTAGACAGCAGATGCAGTGCAGAAAGCACTTCACCTATGATAATATTTATTTCAGTGAAGGAACGACTATGGCAAACAGAGAAAAATATGTGTGTCCAGCATGACATGATGGAGGTCCTGATCAGAGGATGTCACTGTCCTCTCGCATGTCTGTTCTCTATATAATTAGAGTGGGGACGGATGTGTGTGAGTTAAAGATCAGAATCTCATTGTCTCAGCAGGGGTCCAAGCTTTCATCCAGATCATAGAGCAGGCAGTAAAACAGTTCTCTACATGCATGGTCTTTGTTCTTATATTAGACTGTTATGTGACAGTGCTGTCTTTTACACAACATTTAGATCATTTCAAAGTGAATGGCATAGACACTTCTGCTGTCTCTAAATGATCCAAATGTTTACTTGGAGGCCGGATGGTGCTTTGTGAGCAGGTGGGCTCCATTTATATTCAGTGCTTCAGATTCCTGCAGTGGGGTCTGTAATGTGGAGGAACAGGAGAGACGGGTTTATCTGATGGCACATATTTATTCATCCTACTGTCTTGCCCTGGAGCTGCAACGGCAATGTCCAGGCCGGACCAGATCTTTATCGTGTCCTCTTGGGCCGGTGCACTTGTGCCTGCAGGGACACCTTTCTTTTGTCATCTCTGGCCTCTATTCATCTACAAATACTCATTGCCATTCAGCTATTCTGTGTTAATTCTGACAGTTTGAAGAGGAGTTATTTCTGTTAACGAGGTGTTTTTATGACATGATCTGTCATATAACTGACAGTTAACACATTTAATCCCAAATTCTTCACAGTTTATTGAGCCCATGTAATTTACGGCTTGGATAGAAACAAATGCATGGGTTTCTTTCTTTCTTTCTTTCTTTCTTTTAGAATAAGGTTAAAATATATGTCTTATTCTTGGTAACAGTTGTGGTCTGTTGGGCAAGATTGATTATTTGGTCAATAAGACCCAATAGAAAGTTGAAAGCAATGTATTTATTTTCTTCTTTTTAAAAAATAAAGTGTGATTGTTTGCATGTTTAAATTTCCTGTGAGTATTTATGCCAGCTGTTTTGAACTTTTTATTCAAAGAATCCTGAAAGAAACATACGTATGTCACTGTTTCCACAAACATATTAAACGGCATTACTTTTTTCATCATTGATGATAATAATAAGACATGTTTCCTTAGTTCCAAGACTGCATTAATTCAGACTGAAGACTGGATTAATAGCTTCTGAAAATGCAGCTTTGCCATCACAGGAATAAATTACTTTTTACAATAAATTACAATGTAATACATCCATTTTAAATTGTAATAATATTTTACTATATTTCTGTCTTTATTGTATTTTTGATCACAGCATAAGTGCATAAGTGTAACGGATTGACTCAGACAGATGGAATATAATCAAGAAAGGGTTTATTGCAGTATAGCGAAATCAATGGATATAGATGGGAGATGTCAATGGAGATAATCACTGAAGAGAATGGCTTGAACTTTACTGTAACATGGACGATGCGGAGAAGATGTGGGGCTCGTGACTTCAGAACGGGATGAGGAGCACACACCTCGCGAGGACCCACGAAGAGGAGGCAGGTAGGTAGAACACAGAGAAGCACACACGGGTCGAGGAGTAGTGAGACTTGGAACGCAGGAACGTAGAATAGAGAGAGAATAACGTTGCTGGAATGAGGAGTACGGGTAATCAGTCTTTACTCAAATACAAGACCAGACAACTATAAGGATTGAGGTGTGTGCTTAAGTATGTGCATGGTGATGAACTTGAGAGGTATCAGGTGTACGTGATCAATACTCCGGGGATGGTGCCTGTCTGTCGTGAGACTTCTTTCAAAAACATTAAAAAATCTAGTTTTGAACAGTTCTAATATGTGCAAAATTTAATTAAATGGGCATATATGATACATTTTTACATAGGGACCGAACATAACATCAAATGATCAGCAGCATTTTTATAAGTGTTTCCTGAATTTCACCCTGGAGAAACGTGAATCATCATGACGGAAGCATGTGTGGTGTTAAAGTGTTGATAGAGGAAATGCGCTCTGTGTCTGTTCCCCCAAGCATCATGAAGAACATTGTGGCTTCAGGGCTGACACTATTTCCTTAATGCTCCCCCTGAGATAGGATAATGAATCTGGTTTATGACATAATGACTAAGATGCAGAAATTTGGGTGGAGGAAGTACATTTTGTGCCCTTGTTGGATCAACAGTGTCTAGAGCTGACCCTGGGCAGGTGATGACGTGGGCTGTCCACCTCTTTCCTCATATCGCTCAGTCTAATGCTCTGACTTCTGCCTAAAACAACCAGCAACAGGCACCTGTGAAAACAGAGGAAAGAGCAAAGAGGTGCTGAAGAGTTTAGCCACAGTGTCACATTGACTGTCAAACACTGCAGGAACATGCCTGCTCTCTTCAGCTGTTTCCATTTCAGTATTCTCCTCATGCAATCTTTCAACATTTAGAAGTACACTGGGTGTATTTGTGATTGTAAAGCTTGTTTGACCTTTTATGACTGTGCAGTGTTAACACTTGGATGAATTACATATATACATTAAGTAATATATTATTATCTCCAACATAGGCACTTTTGGATCTGTAGAAATTAAATAGTCCTAAAACACACTTTTCCCAAACTCGTATTTTGGAGGGTCATTTTTCTGAAATGTCATCATGAGCATTTCCACCACATCCCGAACTGTGTTTAAAAGTATGTGGTGGAAATAACATTATAATTGTTTTTAAATAAAATAGAAATAGCTGACTCCTTTGTCTTGCAATGGCTAATGCATTAGATATAATTTTATTAGTGTGAAGTCAGGACCGGAATGGTGACATGTTTGAATTATGACAAACTTGAAGTTCAAAGCAGCAGGAATACAAACACACAAACGTGAGGATCCACCATCCTCTCAGCCACACCACTACATCCGAACACTGGAGATGAAGGACTTCAACATCAACTCTTCAAACCCAATCGCAGTGGCCTCTACCTGCCATGTTGGGCCATTTGGGATTACACTGGCTACTCTTTGTTGTTTTGAGATTTCTAAGGCTTCCTTCAGCACTTTTTGTGTTATGTGACAGAGTGGATGTGAAGTGCAGATTATCATACCCCTTTAAAAGCATAGGACTGGAACTGCCTGGCGAAGGCCTTTCTATCTGGAGCAGAATAATAAATATATTTTTGTATTTGATGGATGCATAGATATGCTGTGAACAAAAATAAATGTATTTTTGTTCACAGCATATCTATGCATCCATCAAATACAAAAATATATTTACAATACAGGTCATACGGTTGGAATAATTAAGTTCCAGAATAATTTATTCCAGAGAATAATGATTAGTTTCTGAACTTAGAATGATTTCTGAAGGATCATGTGACACTGAAGACTGGAGTAATGGCTTCTAAAAAATGCAGCTTTACCATCAAAGGAATAAATTAATTTTTTTAAATATATTTAAAAACAAACAAACAAACAAAAAACAACTTTTACAATAATTTTTCCACATTACTGTTTTTACTTAATTTTTTTATTAATTCAGCCTTGGTGATCATTAAGAACATAAAAAATAAAATAAAAACATAATTATTCCAAAGGTTTGATTGGTAGTTTATAACAATCTTTTTAATTTTTTTATTTTCTTTAATTATAAATGTAATGCTCAAATCTGGTAATATACCTTTCTTCAATCAACGACTGATTCTTTAGCTAAACCGACAGAGTTGTTTGTGTCACTTAGGCTGTGTAACTGGGATAGCGTTTCCTGCTGAGGCCTCTTCAGCCAGAAGCTGGGCAGCCCAAAGGCTAGGGCAGGCCTGTGATTGTAGCCCCCCACTGGGCCTGAATGAGGGTCCTGCCTCCCATCAATTTACCCCTGGGACCTGCCCCATGGAACACAAGACTTTACAGCTCCAATCCAATCGAATCCCCAGGCAATAGAGGCCCAAGTGAAAGAGAGACAGCAGGTAGTAATAGTCACTTAAAACAGCAACAACATTCCTCTGTGGGTAGCCTCGCCCTGCCTGGTGGAATCGTGGAGAATCCCACCAGGTACAGTCATAAAAGAGACATGATAGCTGACCTCTTATGTCCAGCCATACACCATCCTAGCCCTGAAATGAGGCTAATTTATTTTATTAGTCACCCTTGGCTAACATAAATGAAATATAACAGTATAAAGCAGTATTATGGACATTTAAGGGCATGGTATGAAACTACATTTGTTCAACGTGCCAGCATCCATCCAAAACGTGCATGTCAACGTGTCTGTATTGGCAGCAGTACAGTTTGACTAAGCCATAAACTTGCTGATCTAGAACTAGAGTAACCACACCCACGTATGGTGAGAATGTATGCATGGAGTCAACTACTACTCATACGGCTCCAACAGAACCTGAATGTGCTTGCAATGATCTGCGTGACAGGCGCATATTAAGAGGCCTGTACAAACCATGGTACCACTTTGCACCACGTTTGCACACTCGAAAGGCCTGTGATCTTAGTCACCTGGACATCACACCATCCTGAACCTGTTAGCACCCGTGAGTGAACCCGTGCAAGTTCATTTATTGGTCAAGCTACATGATGTTCTACATAATAAGTGTTTTGTTAAAATAATAATTTACCCCAAAATTTAAATTCATCATGATTTACTCACTCTCATTTGATTTAAATTCGGTATGGCTTTATTTAATCTGACTGTGGGACACAAAAGGACATTTTAAACATTGTGCAGTTAGAATGAATGTGGACTCCTTTAAGCCAACCTTCTTATGAACTTTCTATTCATGAAAGGATCACAGTTTTCACCAAAAATATTAAGCAGCATAATAACATTGATATTGAGAAATATTTCTTGAGCACCAAATCAGTTTCTTCTATTATAGCACCATTAAAAACAACCACTTTTGACCAATGTGCTGTACAATATGTCTAAGGACAATCAATCAATAAAATCATACACAAAATAACATATTACAAACATAAAACCAGGATAAAAAATAAAACCAAAACTACACAATAAGTCAATTATGATTAAAGGTCAGAGAAAAATAAATAGCATTAGCATATTAGAGTTAATTTTGAAGAGTCATGTGACTAAAGGAGTAATGGCTGCTGAAAATACAGATTTTCCATCACAATAATAAATGATATTTTACTTTAACTTGTAATGATTTTTTGTAATATTACTGTTTGTATGGTAAGCACGAGATAATCTTACCAACCCCATCATTTTGAGTGGTAATGTATATATTTGAGTGTGAAAACCATCTAAAATCATCTGTAAAATGAATGCATTTCATTCCTAAAATATTTGTCTATTGTTAGGAAAATGATACCCTGTGCAGTAACTAATTTTTCCAATCTCTTTTTCTTTTCAGTGTTTATAAATGGCTCCTATTGTGTGATGACTAATAGTCCAGGTAGTGGCATCCAGCTGAGTTCTGACAGTCCCTCTTCACTCTTCCCCAGGCTTAGGTGGGTTCAGCTTTGACTTGTGATTAGTCTTACTCACTACACACATCCACCCATAACGTCTGTATCGACACACATACACTCCAGTTGTGAGACGCTGTTTCTTTAGAATATTCATAGACAATGCACGTGTTTAGAAAAGATTTTGTTGACAATCGGAAACCTATTCATGGAAGTTTGGCACAATAAGTCATACCTAATGCCAACATGTGCTGGTGTTGGCTATCAAAGAGATTTTTTTTTTTAAACTCGACCTTTATATTTGATCTCTTGGAAAATGCTGTTATTTTGTAAGTTCTAATAAAGGAATCACAGTCATGGAAAAACACTCATACCCCCTGCCAGGATTTATGGAATTATTGCAAGCTGTTCAACACACTTTTGTCACAAGCAAAACAGATTGGTGTAGATGTCCATAACAAGCCCTGCAGTGAAGTTAGCTTTAGAAATAGCTTTGGAGTTTAAATGAATAAACACTTTCACAGTTCAGGCTGATTTCCAAGACAACATCAAGTGGTTAAAGGAGCGCTAACTGATTAAATGCTGCGTGCACTGCTACTTTACACATGACTGCATGGAAAATACACTTCAAACACAATACAGTACACATTTAGCAGCATTATTATTACTTTATCAAAGTGTGGTATTTCATTTAACATGGCAATTTTACAGACTAACGTGACACTTAATGTTTGCTACACTAGCAACAACAAAACTGACAAAAAAAAACTAGCACTACAATTACTATTCACCAAATCTTTCTTCAGTTAACATTGTTTTGTCCCCAAATCCATCATTCAAAATTACAAAACAGTATAATCCCTCTAAAATATTCTCAATTATGGCCTATTTGTCCATCATCCGTCAAGTTGTCTTCCTTTGAGAACATTAGACTGTATTATATCTAAGGCCCCACGCAGAGATCCTTCCTCTCCCTTACACTCACCTGTGTGTTCTCTATGCTGTGTCCTGGCAAGTCTGTGGGCTGCAGGGGGCCAGCGCTGACTGACAGAGACCCTGCCGTGAGAGGCGGAGAGCTCCTCATGAGCCTCAGCATGCAGCCCCTGTCCCAGGCCCGCCTTGAGGCCTCCGGCCGCTCTCAGACCTCATCCACAGACCTGTGGGGCAGGTGAGTCTGAACCACACCAAGACCAAACCTTTAATTTAACCTGGCCCACGTCTATATGTATTGTCTCTCAGGAATGACCAATAATGACCACAGCTAGCTAGATTTTTGTCTGTCTGTCCGTCCGTCCGTCCATCCATCCATCCAGACCATTTTTAATGAAATTTGATAACTTCAAGAAACTGCACACATCTAATTATGTTTCACATCATATGTGGGTGGGTAGATGAATTGTACAGTCTTATGGCACGAAAAATGGGAAATGCATCACTAGATATTAGAACAGCCCATACTAAAGATAGTTTTCCTTAATCCATATGTCTAGAACAATCAAATCTTTTGAGAAAATGCATTTGCTCCAGTCAGACAAATATTCTTAATTTGTTCATGTGAAATGGCCAATGGGTGGATTCAACTGTTATGTAATGGGTTACTGAAAGTAATTTTGAAAAGCTCCCTTGAAAGACAGAATTTACATTATTATTTCGATCTCACGATGAGCAGCGAAGCTAGTAATTATTAGGGATTATAAGTAACCATAGGGGTGTTTCTTGAGCTCCGTCTCCTGTTACAGTGGAAACTGGAGATGCGTGTCAGATCTGATTGTTGACAAATTTGTTTTATTCATTTCAGTGCAGCACATTCCAGTATCTCCATAAGGTCCTTGATTGTAGGTCATGGATGTTTGAGTTGCTCATCAACAGCGGTGGTCCACGTTCCTTCTGAACACCTTGCTGGACACTTGATGCATTTGTCTCTTGTGTAATATTCTCAGACAGGGTTAGACATGGGCTGGGTCCTCTCAGCTCCACAGGGGGTTGTGGTTTGGGCTAGCCTGGGCACACCATACTCAGCTCTAAAGGTATATGAGAGCCACGCCAAAAATCTACAGAGGCAGCCTGTTATTTCCTCTTGTCTTTGAGAACTTTACTTCCTGCAGGAGAGCAGCGTGAAATAAGATTTTTGCTGCAGGGTGCTGAAGTTAGAGATGTTTAAGGACATCAAAGTGCTTTCCTAAAATAGTTCTCATATGTCATATTCTGCAAACCAGACCTTCATTGTCTTTTCTCTACGTTTACTGCAACTCAACAATTTCCACTTAAGACCATTTATATATTATGGTCTTAAGTGGAAATTGTTGAGTTGCGTGTAATTGAAGTACATTGCGTGTAAATCCTCAATTTTTTTTTTCAGAACAGGATTAACCTGTTTATGAATGACTTGGGCAAAATGTTTAATAACTTTTAAGTACCACTCTATTGAATATCTGAATTTCTTAGTACTTAGCATTATGCAAAAAGCATTTATTTGCAGGGCTACATATTAAGAAACACCAACACATATCAGCCTAAACAGACCTTCATCAGGGATTCAGGGCCTTCATATTGGTAAATGAATCTGGTGTAAATCTGAAGTCGAGTCTGGACTTGCATGTGAGTCACAAAAAATATGTACTTGAAATTTGATTTTAGCTGAGTCTTTACTTGGACCATGGTTGCATAAACTTTAAGTCATCTATTTTTTTCCCCTTAAGACTGGTTATAACTTTTTTTAAGTCAGTTGCATAAAAAGGTAGATTGATCTCATTTGAATCCAAAAAGTAAGACTGATAAGCCAAGTGCTGGTTGGTCAGACTAGTTCTTAAGACACAGTCTTAACTTAACGGGTACGTTTATGCATCTGGCACCAGATCAGAAACTCTAGGTCATATGGTCGACAAGAAGAAATACTTTCTCAGAATATATACTTTATTACACTGTGTTGTAATGTATAGTCTGTTAATTTATCACCAATTGAAGTGATTGCTCACAATAAAAGAAAAGAAAAGAAAATTCTGTCACCATTTACACATTTGTCATTCCAAAATTGTATGACTTTCTTTCTTCTGTGAAACACAAACAAGATATTTTGAAGAATTTCTCAGTATGTTTTGTCCATAAAATGAAAGTCAGTGGGGTCCAGTGTTGCTTTGGACTTTGTATTATCATTGAATGACAAAAACAGTTGAAACATTCTTGAAAATATCCTCTTTTGTATTCCACAGAATAAAGTCCTACAGATTTGGACCAACATGTTGGTGAGTAAAAGATGAGAATTTTAAAACGATTTAATGAAATGTTTTCTGTTTTTATTTGTGGTGTCATCTCAATGTCATCTCACATCCCTAGACTGGCGTTGTCAGTTAAAGCTAGTCATAAAGTCTGTTTATGTCATACTATGTGTCTGTTGTGATCTGGAAGGCTGTTTGTGCTTGTGAGATGGAGGTGACCTGCGCCAGGTGCAAGTCTCTGGTTGCACTATAGGTTTTGCTCCAGATGGGAATGTGTTCTGTCCTTTTCCATGATTTCACAGAAAAGCTAGCGGGGTCTTCCTGTTTCCAAGTGCCCTGGCTCTATCTGGCTCAGAGAGATATCGCAATACAACACACACAGTTCCACAACCTTCCCTTATACCCCTGACACCTTGGAAATGTCACAAATTGATGATTCCATCTGGTTTGTGCAGTTGTTTCACCATCAGCATCACCAAAACAGGCGTTGGCTCTTCATGCACAGTTATTCTTATAGCTTAAATCGCATTGAGTTTCATGCAAATGGTGTTGCGTTATAAACTGTCATGTTTTGCTGGAAGAGACGGCTAGTTTTTGTATTGTCTCAATGAGCGGTCCCATGTGGAGGAGCTGCTGGCCATTAAAAGTAATTATTCCTTTTTTGGGATGGATTTATTGTGATACAGACAGCTGAATGAGGCAACTCTCATGTCTGTGGGAAATGATAATTACAAAATTGTTTTGAAATGTGAACAAGAGGCTTTTATATACAAAATATCTCCTAACCTCCACTGCAGCTTGGGCTAAATGAGACATATTTGAGTCTCACACTCATGTACATTTAATGAGTGTTTGAAAACACTCCTGTTGTCTTCCTGTGCCTCACTATAGAATTTGCCATGCTGAAATTGCACAATTAATCAGTGAAGTGGCTTATTTTCATGCTGTTTGCTGTGACAGAAAGAAATGGGTGTAATTTTGAAAATGGTTGCATTGGGATATCTTTTCTAGAGCTCTTAAAATACCATTATGCTCAGTTTCCATGGTCATTTTTATCTTATCCATATTTGTTGTTGCTGAGCTTTTTTAATCTGACATTTCATGTTTTAGGCTCTTTTCTTTTTTACAATAAGTATTTCCTGATTGTTTGAATAGAAAACATATTTTGTTTGAATAGAAAACCTATTTTCTGACGTAATCAGGCCACAATTTACTGTATCTGTGACTCAGGGAGTTTTAATGTTAGTAATGTATTTCTATTTTAGAAGCTTGAATCAGATAGACAGCATGAGTTGCATGAATCAGAATGACTCTAAGATAGATCAGACCTCTGGAATGTTCTCAAAGCCTTCAAAGTCCAGCTCTTTGCAGATCTCACCACTTCCGTTAGAAATGTCAACTGGGGACAGTTTGTTTGATCTCGGAGGTCCCTGGAGATCATAGCTTGAGAGGCGATGACATTGGCATAAGGAGAAAAAAATGGGGAGCCTGAAAGAAAGAGAGAAAGAGTAGAGAAGACAGAGAAGAGGCTTCAGTTACAGTGAACACAATATGTCAAAGATGGAGATGGAGGGGGTCGTGGGAGGTGGGGGTGATTCCTTCCGTATTTTTAGAAAAGTGTCACTCTGAGAAAGACAGAGGTGAGAGAGAACTGGAGGAAGGGAAGCATGATCATGAGAAGGTGATACTGCCCTCTGGCAATGAGACAAATTACCACCTTTTCTTTTTGGTCTCTTGTTTTGAGAGGTGGTCAAAGCTCATGCCTGCTTATCAATGTTTCCCCTAGGCCTCAGCAACAGGTGTAGTTCTCTGAAGGATTGTATAATGGTTCCAACATTTACAGGATTTAACAGTTTTAATACCAATTATACAAAAATGATATCCAGTTCATGTCAACATCAAATATGACTTGTTATATTAAATGGGATCTAAATATTTTTGTGTAATGTCCTCTTGACTGTATATTTGGCCATTTTCCCTGGTCCTTGATTTCCTACTCTAGTTTGATGTTCAAATCAGTTTTATTTATTTATAAAAGTGCTTTTTGATAAACATGACAAAATAGTTTTTGGCGAATAAATAAATACATAAATTTGTTATTCTGTAGACCAGTTCCAAATCAATTTTTTTTTAGGAAATTGAAAGAGGGAAACCTACAAAAATATAAAAGAAAAAAAAAGTTTATATCTTGTATTTCTGAATGCACTAATAAGGTTAATAAGTAACACAGAAATCACAACTTCTGGCAAAATTTGAATATGATCTAATATAATCATATAAGGGAGTGATTTGTTTGTATAGTATGTAGTATTTATTTCCTGATTTATTACAAAAATGAGTATTATATATATATATAATAAAAAAACATATATACAACTTATAAATTTATATAGTTATAGTTATTATAAGTTATTACATAGGAACCTTGTAAGTTATTACAAGGTTTTCATAGTCAAACTTTAAAATAAACACTTTAATAAAGATGTCATTAAAATGACAATAGTATTTGCGACCATGTATTAAGAAATAACAGACAATCAAAACATTTTCTACAGAAGATCTCAGGAAGTTATCCCTTACTGCATTGTCCATAACTTCACCATGTAGTTGTCTATAGAATCTATCACTGATATAATTCTTAGACACTGTGATGACCGATGAATTATGGATTGCATTATGACCTTGTGACTGTTCCGACAGTGGACAAATGGAGTCATAGAAGCCTCTTGGTCAATGTATTCTGGAGCGAACTGTCAAAGACCAGCGTGTGAGCAGGTAACCGTGCTCCGTAGACGGGCAGGGTGGGGTGTCGCCATGCCATAGCCCTTGGATTTTCTCACAGTGAGATGAATAATCTTCGCCTGGTTATCCTGCTTCATGCCCCGGAGGCATCCTTAATCGCCCTCCTCCTCCTCGCTCTCAGCCAGGCCACCGCAGATCCGTTTACCCCTCCGACAGCGGTTACAAAACAGGCCTCTGAAAGGAGAGGACTTGCGTTACAGTTTCTGTGTGCATGCTTTTGCTCTTTTTAATTACCTTTTGTAAGATGCACTATATGGTTTCAGGCACCTGGGAGACCTTCATATAGAAAAATACTATGGCAGTGTTTGCCTCGAGGCGCTGGCCGGGGATGTAGTACATTAAAACAAACAGTCTGTACCGCACCAGGTTCTCCAGGGATGGAGAATAGACTTCTAGCAGCCTTTTGCAGTCCCGCCACTGGATACTGACTGCCTACAGCAGGGTTAAGGCGGGAAATATCTGCATAACAGGGAGCACAGTGTAACTCTAGATTGTGGATGTAATATCAGTCCAAATGTTACAGTGTATGTCATCACATATGCAGAGGGACACCTTTTCAGTTATGCTAATGCACTTCTCTGATTGCCTTTGCACGCAATGCAGATTCTTGTGAACCAAACAGAGAAGGTTTAACAAGGAAGTGTTATGCATTTTCCTATATTTGTAATTGTCTACCAAAAAAACAAACAAACATTGACGTATGTAGAGTACTTCTAAAGTATTTCTTTGGATATTCTGTGTAATAAAAAAAAAAATTCTAGCTAGTTTTATTATTAATATATATTTCTCCAGTCTTCAGCGTCACATGATCCTTCAGAAATGTGCTGATTCAAAATTTCTTATTATCAATGTTGAAAACAGTGCTGCTTAATATTTTTGTGCAAACCATGATTTTGCACAACGTAAAATGTTTTTTTTAAGGTTTTTTTGATTAACAGAATTTCTAAAGAACAACATTTACTTGAAATATAAATCTTTTGTAACAGTATAACTACATTTATTGTATTTTGATCAATTTAATTAATCCTTGCTGGATAGAAGTATTTTTATAAATTAATGCAACCCAAATTCTGCGACAACTTATTTAAAAATACATTCATTTAAGCAGCAGTATATTAGGCTAAAATATGTACATTTGCTGATGTACATTCTACAAAAGTGTCCTACAGTTTATGTGACAGGATTAAGAAAGTTGGGGTAATTCTGTAAAGATACAGTATTCACATATGAAGCAGTATTAAATAGATTATATATACACACACACACACACACACACACACACACACACACACACACACACATATATATATAGGCCTATATTTGAGCAAATTTTAACGTGACCTGATGACATGGTGTTTTGATAAGACTTGTCTGAACACTTGAAAGCCAATGATAAGATCACAGGCTCAATGATACAGAATGAATCAGCAATTCTGAGAAAGACAACTTTAATGACGTTGGAATATTTTTTTTATGTTTTGGCCCTTTATTCAGGCTATCTGCAGCTGTCAGATAAAACCAAAGGACATCTGACATATAATAGTAAACCACCCCACAAAAGCTCATTTCACATTAGGATGCATGTTACATTCCTAAAGAGCTTTTTCCCCTTCCTTACCCACACATTCCAAGGTTGAAAACAAGATTCCCAAATATTTAAAATCTGCTTACATTTTCAATCATGTTTTTGTGACAAATATCTATGAAGACAATTACAGTATATATATACATTACATGCCATGTTTATTTAGAGCTATCATGGTCCGGACAGGATGTTTGCTACGTCATGCAGGATGCCAGCATGTGCCACATTTAGAGGAAAAAAGGGGGGAAGCACACATTTTTTTTTTGCCGGTGGCTGTGAACATTTGCGATTGGGAACTTTATCACAACCTGCAGCAGTAATAGTGTAATTAGTTGTTGGTTTTTCTCTTCATGTGGTCCTGCTCGATCTTTATCACAGGCGCCATTTCAAAGAGTTGTGTAAAAAGGCGATGTGCAGTGATCTGGGTCCGAGTTGTGTGGTCCGTGATGGGAACTGGCACGCTGTTGCTGCTGATCTGTTTGTTTAAGAGGTTGCTTGAGCTCCTGGTTGTGTCATATGCCTGTCACAACTCATTTCGCAATTGTAAAATATATATGGGAAAAAAGGTTGCAAATATGAGAAATAAAGTTGTTAATGTAAGGAACTCTATCGTTCAAAAGTTTGGGGTTGGTAAGATTTTTTGATGTGGAAACTTTTTTTTTTTTTTTTGTGGAAACTGTGATACATGTTTTTCATGATTCCTTAATGAATGGAAAATTCTAAATAACAAAATTTATTTTAAATAGACATTTTTGTAACAATGAAAGTCCTATCTGTCATGTTTGATCCATTTAACGCATTCTTGCTGAATGAAAATATTGGCAATGACCCCAAACTTTTGAACGGTAGTGTATAAAGTCGCAATTAGTGTTTTTTATTATTAAATTTTTTTCAAGATGGAAACAGGCTTCCATTGTTATTATAGTAATTATTATAATATAATGACTGTATATTGAATAACTGTATATTGAATGTGGAATATGCAATTAAGCTTGTCCAGAAGTTTCTTACATAATCAAGTACATTTCTTTCTTGTCTACTTTGCAGAGCAATAGTATTAATACTGTATGTCACAAATGTGCACTTTTTTTTATTTATTATTTGTAAGGGGATTTTGCCAGCCATTTAAAACGTTTTATGGATTCAAGGTCAAAGGAACAGCAGGTCCGGTCCCTCTTGTGACAGCCTGTTCCTCAGTCCAGCACCTTATTGCTCTGTTAAGGTTTGATCAACAGTAATCACTTCACTACAGACCAGAGTGACCAAAGGCGGGCTGAGATAGAGTCCCAGCTCTAACGGACACACAAGAGGGGATGGAGTGATAACACCTCAGACTCTCTCAGCTAATAGATGTGTGAAGTGCACTCATGCTTTTCTCAGAATGGACTGATGCCCCCATGAACGTTGAGGTAGCTTCATCTGGTTTCCTGTTCTTACACTGCTGACCATGTGGTGAGAAGGCCTGGCACAGATATACATGATACAGATGGACATCACTTCAACTGTGCTCACATTCCTGGACAATGTCTTGGTAGATGAGCCAACCAGGGCAGTTGAAGTCAATTTTATCAATTAGCACTGTAGGTTTTTTGAGAAAAAACAATAGAGAATATTTTGTAATATTTTCGGATCTTGTGGTAGTGTGCCATCAGATCATCTGGGATCAACAAGCTCCACTGCTTATCCCACCGAGGGCTAAACGTCCCCTTTCTTATTAAAGACCTGAGGCTTGTGAAATGCTGTTATCTGACTGTTGAAGAACAACTAAGACAAGGGCGAGCTCAGACACTCTTATCTCTAATGGACTCATTACCCTCATGTCCTGGGTAAAATAAACTACTGCGCTGTAGCATCAATCAAGTGATGCCTTTTTAATATATGCGAGTCACTTCCTTCATTTGTTTTTGTATGTTTTTATTTTAGGTCAAGTTTAAAAGTTTAATTTTCAATATTCTGATTTGGTGCACAGGAAATAATTTATATTTATCATGATCAGTGTTGAAAACGGTTGTGCTGTTTATCATTTTAGTGGAAACAGCTACATTTTTAGCATTGTCTGATGAATAGAAAGTTCAAAAGAACAGCATTTATTTAAAAATGTTTTTTGTGGTAATAATGTAAAAGTCTTTACTGTCACATTTGATCAATTGAATGTATCCTTTTTCACAAACACCATGTGTACTAAATTATTTTATTGTTATTTGTAAGATTTAGCCAATGATGTAAAATGCTATTAATTCTTCTTTTAGTACCACTCTGCAGTATTCTCACAACAATTTTTAAACCATTATTTAATTTCAATAATGATGATGTAATCTCTCTTCAAATGTACAAATGTTTCACCTTAATTGTAAAAGGTGCTGTTGAAAAGCTGAAAATAACACTATTGTTTACATTGTTTACATTATTGACATTGACATCTGTGAAAAATCATCTTCCTTGTTCCGCCTAAGTGTCACATGTTCTAAACACATGCAACATATTTTAATAATGTTCTCCTTTCATTTTTCCTTTATGCATTTGTCTTTCACTGCACTGACAGTGGATGTCTTTAGGCAATATAGGGTGGTTCAATTTAGTCCTCTGCCACGTGAGAGGGCTCGTTGCCAAGCTCCATGCCTCCCACAGAAACATACGTTTGGCCTTCTCTTTCTTTTTCCCTCAGTAGACAAATTGAAAGTAGATTATTGTTGGTGTGGCTCCTGGCTGACCTGGCATTAGTCCATGTCAGGAATTCCTGAGATGTGTGTGTCGGGAAGACCACCCTTTACCCCGTCGATAAAAGTCCTGCTTTGTTCCCAGGGAGTTCTCTCTCTGCTTGCTGTAGTCTTATCCTGCTTGGCTACTGACATTAGCGCAGGGAAAAGAGAAGATGACTAGTGCCAAGCAGAAACTCCCATTTGAGGTGCAGAATAATGTTGGGGAATTTGCACAAGGACCGCTGTTCTTTTGGTTTCGGTGCTGCTTTAGAAGCAGATATTTTGCTAATTGCTTTCATGTAAATGTAAAAACAGATTATTCCTGCCAGACTTCATTACCATTACTATTTCATGTAATGGTAATGATTATGATTATACCATAGTACTTTTCTTAATTGTCATTTCATGCCTGCATGAGTGAATTTTAGAGCAATGCACATTTCATGAGATAGTGAAAAAATGTTGGTCATCATTTAATCACCTTAATGTCGTTTCAAACCTGTATGACTTTCTTTTTTTTCTGTGGATAAAATTTTTTGCATAATGAATTTTTGTCCATACAACGAAAGTCAATGGGGTTCAGTGTTGTTTTGGACCCCATTGACTTTCATTTTATGGACAAAAACAGTTGAAATGTTGTGTTCCACAAAGGAAGAAAGTCATACAAGTTTGTGTTGTAACAATGTGAGGGTGCGTAAATGATGGGACAAAGCAGCCTGGTCTTGTCCAGCCAGGTGTGAATGAGCCTATAGGTGAGTGTGAACCAACCGTTAGGCTCCCTGGAGTCTCTCAGAGTTATTAGCAGCTCAAAGACCTGATTGCGAACAGCCATTGCAGGACTAGTTCCACCTGTTTAAGCCTGAAAACACCCAGGATTGCTTCGAAAACTAAGCTAACTGTCAGATAGGGCTTTCCCTGAATGTCTGCTTGTCATGAGCAAGCACATTAAAGTAGAAAAATGCATTTCCACACAAAAGGAATGAAATAGAAGTGCATATTCAAAACGAAACGCTTACAGAAACACGTAGCAGGGAAGTTTTATAATGGGGTGTCTAAGAATATTTGCATTTTGTCCCATTTTTACCGCAGAATGAATCACTGGTAATTGTAGTTGGTTTGACGGATGTGTGGAGAGTATTTTAAGATTCTGTGAGTCTGAACATGCTGCTCACAGCATGAGATTTCTTTTCTGCGGTAATTTGTTAGTTGTCATGTTAGTCCAGCCCAGGACTAGACTAAACCTATAAGTGTTAAAATCCCATAGCAACTATTTGCCTCAAATATTTGGCTGCGAAATACGTTAAAGACCTCACTCTGATAAGGGTTTATTAGTTCTACTTAATTAACCAGGTAATTCTGATTAATATCTTTTTAATCTCATTAAGTGCGCAAATGACGATGTTCGCAGTCTGATCCCACAAGTTATTTGCAAGGAACTCTCCATTGCAAACAAAGGAGGAATTAATGAATGCGGCCTCATGCTGGTGGCTGCGTGTTTTAGTTGAGAACTACTAAATGGTGTAAAGATAAAATACCAAACTGTGCACAGGGGCATTTAAATGTTAAAATGTTAATTTGATATCTGAGATCTCCCAAGCACATCATTTATGTTTGGTTCTTTATATACAATACAGTTCCGGTTTAGCCAAAGGACATACTACTCCATAATTACCCAAAGAGAGAGGTCACTTATTGTAAATGGATTAAAAACAGGTGGCTATTTTAAACTGATGAATAATTGTTGAAAAAACATATGTTTTTTCCTCTCTCATCAAACCTCCAGGGTGCTAACTGATAAACTGCCCCAGTTGGGTCACCTTACGGAGACTGTGCCATACACATTGTGCAGGAAACTCAAGTAGTGTCACTCACAATAGCAGGTCTATTTCATACATGCACCGAGTCTTCTGTTGTGCTCATTTTGGGTTGAAAGCCTGCAGGTACTGACGCTATGTTTTGGTTACACAATACGCAACTTTGTTTTTCTCTTGCGAGGGATATTATGTGAAATGCTACGGCTTGTTGAGCCCAACCTGTTACAATAGGAGAAAGTGCGAGGGCTGTAATCACATAGCTGATCGATATCTGACACTGATGTAGCCGCACAAATATGGCATTTATTTACTTGGCGCATAGACTGTGGTTGTCCCTTTGCACAGGTTCTCCTTACCGTTCATAGATCATGCCGAGCACTTCCATTTATTCTCATTTCCCGTTTATTTTACGTCAATGGATGAATGGACCATGAGAGGGCAATGACAATGGCAGAGTGCAGGTCTGTCAGAAGTGAAAGGCATTGCACAGACAGGTGAGCTCATAGCACGGGTTTCCCTCCAGTGCGTTTTCCCACATTCTTTACGGTAGAAGTCACCCCTGATGAATGAAAACATTGCCCACCATGTGCAGATGGACAAAAGCTGTAGTTTCATGGGCAGGTGTTATTTCTTTAACCTGTGGTGAGTGTTTTCCCTCTTATTCAGATGTCAAAACTACTGCAGTTTTACAAAACAACCACTCAAATGCATAAAGACACACAAACCAACATCATCTGATAATTGTTTGATGGAATGTGTGACGACAATAAATCTTTTTTTTCTGGAAATGTTTTTGCTGGTCGATTTCCAGATTTGATGCACAATTCATCGTGTCCTGGCTGTTCAGTTTTTCAGGAAAACGTTTCAAAACGGCTTATGTGTGATAACCCACACAACAAAAACCAAAAGTCTCAGGTTTGTGCATACTTATAGGTCAGAAAAGAAAGAAAATTCTGTCATCATTTATTCAAACTCATGTCATTTCAAACAGTCAGTGGGGTCAAAAACAACACTGGGAAAAAAGAAGTAAAACACTGAGAAATTTTCTAAATATCTTTAATTGTATTGCACACAAGAAATAAAGTCATAAACGTTTAAAATAACATGAGGCTGAGTGACAGAAATTTAATTTTTGGGTGATTTTCTTCCCCCTTTAAGTTATACAGCAAGGTATGCTTAATTACTTTTACACTAATTTTAATTACTTATACATTTGTCCTTGGCATGCACATACAGTTCTTGATGACTGAGTATGAATGTGTCACAGAATTCTGTTTGGAAAGTACAAAAAAAGAAAAAAGAAATGTTGTAAATATTTCTTCAACCTTGTCTGCCATTTGGGAGCACAGGGCTGTATGGAATGACTTCTCTTGTGGACTTTTGACCCCAGACACATGCAGTCATTCACAGAGACAAGTTTTGTGTCCCCAGACAAGAGTTGCTCCAAAGCAGGCAGAAGCTATTACACTTGGAGACAAAGAAGCCACCAGGGGAGATGAGAGACTGAGCAGCTACTGGAAGTTACAAGGGCACTTAACTGTATAGACTTTTGTTTGAAAATGTTTGATATTGATGTAAATATATATTTATGGTGTGCTGCAGTTCTATATGATGTGACTTTGACATGAGTAAATGTTTACCAATAATCACATAAAAAAGGCTATTTTGACATTCATTGCAATACTTTGCTACACCTCCTATAAAAAAAATATTTCCCGTCTGTGATTTTTTAGAAGTATTGCATAAATAGGCTATGTCGGATTTTGGGCTTCTCATTTAACACAGTCATATTTTTCCTTTTCTTTTCCCATGATTATCTATAACCCTGTTCCACACCCTTGGTAGACCATGTGCTGTTTTTCCTTAATAAATTGATTAATGCTTAATTCTCCTTGATAAATTAGCAAAGGTACTATTCCTTTGGGAGAGTATTTACAGTGGGTTTCCCCTCCTGCTCTGGTGATGGGGGATAATTACTATTCTGGAGACTCTAGATTAGATTGTAATTGAAATTCAAAGTGCCTAAATGAAAAGCCAGTACAGAAAGACAAACGGAGGGAAAGGCAATTGAGGCCATCAGCCACAGTAAATGGCATTATTTGGTTTATGTGCATACAGCAATGATTTAGCAGTTTGGCATCAGTATAACTTTTTTAGTTAGAGTCTTGGTTAATCTGCTGTGTGCGGTTACACTAGCCCTGCGGCCGTTCAGACCACCTTTGAGTCACTAGAGGTTTTGTCCTCACCTGTACCTTGTCTTGTCTGAGATTCTGCAATGGGTCTTTATCATGGTCCAGTGGAAGTGAAAGGACTCGTCCTTTTGTCATTCTTGTATGCTAGACAAGCACAGGAAGATCGAGTGGGCAACTCTGATGGTGGTCGTTGCAGTGGACACAAATATTTGCTCCTATACGTCCACACAAATTTGTCTGGGTGGTTGAGTCGGTGAGCGATAGGTAATTACCTGCACTCAAGACACCACAGAACAATGAAAGGGAAAGGAGCAGATCTTCTGTTTAAATTGATTATTATTATTTTTTCATTGTAAGGATTTTGTAATGAAATGAAATTCATCAATTATGTAATAAATGGCATATGGCATAAACTTATAAATCCTCTTTTAATGTAATGTTTATAAGAGGATTTCTGCAATATTGAACACAGGTTTGAATGTGAATTCAACAATGTAATCAGTTAGTACAAGCAGGAGATGCAGATTGTTTATGGATACAATTGATTGTGGGTGTGTGGTGACTGACTCAGCCATTAGTCACTACATTTAGCAGCAAAATGGAGAGGTATGATGATGAAGGAACCTGTGTACCCTGAAAGGCAATTCTTCTCAACGTGTCTTAAGGAGTGTTGCTACAACATGCCCTTTTGCCATTAATACAAAAGTGATAAATAGATATGTATGCATGAATTCAGGCTGGAATCTGTTGGGTCAGTGTTTGATTGTCCATCCGTGTGTGAGAAAGTTAACTGCAGCTACTTTGTGTTTGTATCACAATCTCATTTACATGTATCAGTGTAACTAGTTAATAAAAATAATAAAAAATAAAGATTATTATACATGCACATAATGTATACATGGATGTAAACAGTGATGTTTGCTGCACATATACTTGCCAAAGCTCACGTATCATTTACAAGACATACGTGTGTAAGGGTGGAGACTCTCGGATTGTGTTCCTTCATAAAATCAACATTTTCCTTATCTGATCTCCCTAAAAATCCAACAAAAAAAGGCTTGCACGTCTTAGACAGACTAAATACTCACTAATCTGCTGCTTTATCTGTTAGAAAGCAAGGTTTGTTTTACACAAACATTATGAAATGTTTTTATTTAGAAAATAACATGCAAGTGAAGTGTTGCTCAGACAGCTTCAGTCCATTATGACTAATGAGTATAATGTTTTTGTTAAATATATCATCAAAAGCCAATTACTGTGTGTGTGTGTGTGTGTGTGTGTGTGTGTGTGTGTGTGTGTGTGTGTGTGTGTGTGTGTGTGCCTGTTGAAAATGTGCCTGCTTGTTTTATCCTGCCACACATGTAGCCTACTGTTTAGTGTTAGTAGTCTATCAAAGCCAATATTATCAGGGAAATGCTGTAACAATCAAGGACATTCTAAGTAAGTCCATGCAAACACAACTCATATATCAGGGCATATTTACAATATTGTAAAGTCACTCAAAAAATGCTTTTGTCAGTGTTATGGTCAACTTTATTATTATTTTTATATAAAAAACAACATGAAATGCACACAGTTAATGTTTCTTATAATATTTATTAAGGGGTTTATTTCTGTCCCCTACCTATTCCAGGACCGACATACATTTTGAATCTCTTAATAAAATAAAATATTTGGTATGTGGGCCTATCTGTTTATCTTTAAAGAGACGCGCATTTGTATCCATAATGTTAATCTAGCTTCACTCGTGAATCAGTTAAAGTGGACAGTGAAAAAAAATATCTGTCAACATTATGCATCTTGTAAATACAACTGAATGTCTCCGGGAAGACGGTGTCCTGTCTGCCAATCTGCAATCTCCTTAATTGTGTTTAGAAAACAACAAAGAGAAAAAAAAAAGGAAAAAAGGAAAAAAAAGAAAAGAAACCAAACTCTCGTTCCTTTCAAGGACAGGACGCGTAAGGCTCTTATCGCAAAATACATCCAAAAATTGGTATCAATTGTATCAAAATGTAGCGGTCAAATAAACAAAATAAATAATAATAATAATAATAATAATAATAATAAACAACTATAATAATGGTAAACCATGCAGCTTTGATGTTTTAAGTATATGTGTGTGTGTGTGTGTGTGTGTGTGTGTGTGTGTGTGTGTGTGTGTGTGTGTGTGTGTGTGTGTGTGTGTGTGTGTGTGTGTGTGTGTGTGTGTGTGTGTGTGTGTGTGTGTGTGTGCTACACAGAGAACAGGTTCGGTGTCTTGAATATTTCGCACGTATGTTGCCTTCAGTTGTATATTTTTACAATTAAATTAAACTTACTCTGCTTGTGCTGGGGGAAAGGACACCCTTTGTATTTCAGGAAATTCTATCCATTTCCATTTCCACCTCTCTCTCTCTCTCCAGACAATGCAATTGTACCGGAATCTGAATTACGTAGAAAGGGTAAAAATAACTGGACTATATAAACCGACAGAATCAGATTGTGCAAATGCAGCTGGTTTGCACAGAGCAGAAGAAACGGCACGCGAAAAACGTTTCATTGTTTCTCTGCAAATATTCAGATAGGCCTACAGTCATAAAATATTTTAGCCAATTTTGAAATAAAATGTCTAGTAGGCTTTTTGTATTCTACCAACACTTTAACTGTGTCGGGGATATTTAATGCCACGTCTTGAAGGCATCAGGTGGAATAGAGTGTTTTGGTTAAAGCCTTGCCTCTAAAATAAGCCCGAGAGCATTAGGCCATTCATTTACATTTTAATCAACTGAAAGAGGTGGTCTATTGACTCAGAGATCATTAACCTAACATGTACCTGCATTGTTGAACATTGAGATTATCATGTTGTTTCGATGGCTCCGAGATTTTACAGCTGGTTTTCATATGCTAATTAAGCAGGAGTTCGATCTGGATAAATTAATACCTATCAGACACATTAGATCAGGTCAATTTTAATACGAATGAAGAGGTGAAACTCACAGTAATGTCGCTAGTTGACTGAAACATTTGGCTCCACATTATATAAAATGTTTGTTTTAACAGTAATTAATTTAGCCAATGATTTCTGTTGTCCTCTTGAAACATTTTCTTTTGTTGTTTGCAATATAATATCAAGCATTGTTTAGGCTACCACACACATTTAATATAGACCCTATAAATAATAAAATGATAAATAATTTATTTTGAATATTTTCAACACATTTTAATAGATTTATATATATATATACCAAAATAATACGGTTTGAATGGCCCTCCAATAAACTACAAGAAGTTTGGCCGAGCATGGGGTTTGTGGCGCCCCCTTCAGCACTCAAACTACACTCAGAATTCAGGGGGGGGGAAAGTCCAATGAATGACAAATTCGACCAGCCGCTTACATTCATTAGTATAATTATTTGGAGGTACAAGTTTTTACTTTGTTCTTGAATCTACACAATCGTATGCGTATGATTAACCGAATTCTTATTAAATATGGTGTGATGTGAGATTTTTTTGCAATGAAACTGCAACAGCAGGTTCAGCGTGCACATTTTAGAATGTCTAATTCTGTTATCCTCCAAGAACATAGATACTCTACATACTGTAAGTAGGCTAGTCTTCACAATTTAATGGAACAAGGAGATTCATTTTACGTTTTAGGCTATTAATTATACGTTTAATTATAGGCCAAATAATCAAATGTGCTTTGACAATATTTACATGTTGTTAAGGATAGCCAGAGTAAATACTTGATAGGCTACAACTACATGACCAACGTCACGAGAGCACGCCCACACGACACTCCTTATAATGGGACAGGTAGGAAGCCAGTCAAACGTATTAGAGACGCATTGTCTGTCTCGGATGAATGAGACTGAACAACTCCCTAACATTTGCAACATGGCTCTTGCAGATGCGATGTTGCCTTCGATAAATACTTTTTCAAGCAACCAGATTATAGACCAAAAGCAGTCTGAAATTGTTCGGGTGAGTTCATTTAAAGTTATTTAAGGTAGACTATATTTTAAAAGTATTTTGAGTGTATTTATACATTTCGTTGTGTGTTTTACGTTTAACTAATCGCAGGAGTTATCCTACAAATTTATGGAAAATAAATAGAGGTAAAAAAAAAAAAAAAAAAACGTCCGAGGAGAAAACCATTACAACATTAGATAGCTTTCCTTATACTGTAGGCCAATTATGATCGTATAGTAGCTTCATTTGCAAAACATAAAAACTGTCATTATAGCCTATTTAGCCTACATTGCAAGAACTAAGTGTTTTGTTAACATAATGAAAGATAGTTGACGTTTTGACTGTGTTGTGAATCCCAAATTTGTGCTGAACACTGTTTTTAATTTTTTTTTTTTATTGGAAGTCATTAGCCTAATTTAGCCTACACAAGTGTAATATTACATCTTTATAAATATTCTTGCTTAGTGGACTTTAAAATTTTATTTTAATCACCGATCATCTGAGAAAGGTGTCTAACCCGAATGTTTTTCCTTCCTCAGGACTGGAAAGTTGACCCAACTAAGACAGTTGGAGACGTGAGACCCCTCATCGAGGTTGAGTTCAGCATTGTCGAATCTCCATCTTTGGCCAAAGACGAGGACGATCTTTCCAAGTTTTTGGATCTAGAGTTCATTCTGTCCAACTCGGTCACGTCTGACATTGACAACAACTCAGCGCAACCGCCGCCCGCCTATTCTCTACCGGAGTCACCCGAAAGCTGCAGTACTGTATACGACAGCGATGGATGTCACCCGACGCCGAACGCTTTTTGTGGCAACAACTTTACCGCACGTCCCGGCCACAGTCTGGTAGCCGAGTTGTTTACCTCGGACATGAATTATCATGGCGACTCGCATGATTTTAAAGACAGACATGTAGACAGACTGGAGTACACTGAACTAAGGGCTCTAAACTGTCGAAACCATGTGTCCACTTCTAATAACATGGGATACAAAATAAAATCTGAAAACCACGAGCAATCCTGCATGATGGCCAACGACTACGTGGGTCATTATTATGAACAAGAACCCCAGCGCGTGATGACTTATGGGCATCACGTGCAACACGATGTGCCTCGGGACATTTTAGGGAGGAAAGACTGCATCCTAACTGAAATGAACTCTCACCATCACATTGACATTGCACATCAACAGCAGTTCATGAATAGCGCGTCTTTTCCTCCTCAATACGCCCAGCATCAGTATCACGGACATTACAGTATGTTTAGCGAACCATTGCGGGCAAATCACCCGGCCATGCCAGGTGTGATGCTGACTCCACCATCCTCACCGCTCCTGGGATTTTTAAACCCAGAAGACAGCAAGCCAAAACGAGGGCGTCGGTCATGGGCACGAAAACGGACAGCGACGCACAGCTGTGATTTCCCTGGATGTGGGAAAACGTACACGAAAAGCTCCCATTTGAAAGCGCACATGCGGACACACACAGGTAGGCTATGTGGTTGAGTTTTATTTCACATGTTGTTTTTACTTAATCTCTGACTTTTAACCTCGACTTTTAACGTTTTGGTACACACTAATAAATGTTTCCCCCTTTCTGTTCACAGGTGAGAAACCCTACCACTGCAGTTGGGAAGGCTGTGGCTGGAAGTTCGCCAGGTCGGACGAGTTGACGCGTCACTACAGGAAACACACCGGACACAGGCCGTTTCAGTGCCACCTGTGCGAGAGAGCTTTCTCCCGCTCGGATCACCTGGCCCTGCACATGAAGAGGCACATGTAAAAAAAAAAAGAAGAAAAAAAGAAAGACACTATCTATTTTAAACGACAAGAGAATTTTATATTGTTAAGACAATTCCTTTTTTGGGACAGCAGTTATTATGTGAATAGCAGTATAATGTAATTTCCTTTAAATTATGTCAGTATTTAATAGAAGGAGATTCTTGTTCATTTAGAAGGTAAATTATGTAGTACTTTCCCAGATGTATAAAAACGGGGCAGGACCCATACTTTTGTATAGGCTATATGTTTTTTTTTTTTTAAATCTCCATTTAAACATTTGTATCAAGTCAGGGAGTATTTTTTTCATGGATTTTCAGAATTAAAAGCATTTTCTTTTTTTGTACTCAGCCTTTTGTCTCATTTTCTTAAGTTACTTATTTCTACACAAAGAGCATAATAGCACAAATACGTTTTACTCCATTGCACTGGGTGCAAACAAACAAAATAAATAAATGGAAAACTGGCAAAATAAATTAATCATGTAAATTGATAGCCTAATATAAATATTTATCAAACAAATAAAATTAAAAGAAATGTTTTTCATGTGATTTGTAGGCCTACACTCTTCATGTAGGCCCTATTTTTTTTTTTTTTAAATGCCTTTAAAAATGTCTAATGCCTAGTTAGGCCTAGCCTACTCATCGTCACTCTAAATACTCTAAAATCAAGTAATTAACTTATGCAACATCACCATCATTGTCAACTATTATAATCCTCTTAATCATCACACATTGTAAGTAATACATTTAGTCGTCTAGAACATACAGGATTCTAATATTGGCTACAACATGTCACTGCTACTAGTCTTTCAAAGCTACAGTATGTCGCCCTCTACTGTCTGAAAATATGTAAGCAGTGTAGCCACAGAACCTCATGTGTTCTCAAACCAACGGTAGCATAAGCTTACTTAGACTGACGTGACGTTTATGAAAAATAATTCATAATCGAAACTACACATGTTGCTTGCGTTTTGTTACAATAAAACACTTACAGTATCCCTCTCGGCCTCTCCTGAGTCCTGGCAAGAAGTCATAACACGTTTCTACAGGGGAGTTTTTTTCTCGAGTCTCGAATATAAGAAGTAGGCTACTTTTCACATTTAAGTAAAAAAAATCAGGCTGTTTCAGACATTTAGAGCACAATCCAACGTTCGTTCGCATCGTTAAATATCAAAATCATAATTAATTTTCGTTGTGTAAAGTTAATCTGCAAGTATCAATTTCTACCACGAGATGGCAGTCTTCCCTAAGTTTTGTCTCTGATATTACACCTGATGCAATGTCACATGTAGTGGAGGAGCACACTAACAAAGATGTTGTTCGTTTAGAAGTAGGCAACTGGTGAACAAGATACAACTGTAAATGTAAAAATAACTTTAAATGTACAAGAAAAATGATAAATCATATTAATCTAACCAGAGTAAGAATTCATTTGAAATTTCGTTAAGTAAGTTATATTGCTCCTCATTTTCCCAAACACTCCTTTAACTATTAAAATGTTAGCATTAATAATGAATTATCTGAATAATGATGCAGAGACAGAATATGCAGACTTTCATCCCTTTCAACATGTGGTTTACTTGTGGTTTAATGAAGCTATCAATAGCTAGGTTACCAATTGTATGGCATAAATGCTTATGGCATGACAGCAACGTTAACTATCACAAAGATGTTTACCAACACACTTATGACTCTGAATACTTTCGTTTTTTCCATAAGTCCCCATGTCATTTAGATTAGACTCTGCATTCTGCCTCTTCGGAGAAATAATTTAATATAATTGCGTATTCATGCCATTTTTTCAACAGAGCGGCAAATTTAGAGAGGGACCAATGGTACACCTTACATCTTACAGCTGAAGCCAAGCAAGCACTCGTTTGTATTGCTAGCAGTTGTTAAACCCACCGCTACGCTGCGCAACGGCGCGTGAATGGGGAAGCGTGTATAATATCCTCGTTATATCGTCTTCCAGCATCTTTTAGAGAACAAAAAGGTAACGAATGTGCGTCTGTCGCTAAATGTCCTCATTTCACCCATGATATTCATTCCACGCTCCCTTTTTTGTGTTTGCTTCGAAATGTGTTGCTATGCGACAGAGCCGTAAGGTTTTGGCAGCACACCTCACTCTTTTTACATTTATTACATTTAAAGGGTCCAGAAACCAAAAATAGATGAGTTAGAAAGTAGCAAGTTAATAAAAATATAAGAGTTTTACAGTTTTATTTGCAGTTTCAATGTGAAACTGTTACTCAATGACTATAGTCGCAGCCAGGTCTATTGTCTCCCGGAAACATCCACCAACCGCAGCAAAACGCACGTGCTCATAACCGGTAAATCTTAATCTTAGCCAGACCATCTGTTAAGGCTGTTAATCATAACCTATGCTAATAATTTAATTTATATGTTTTTATTCTGTTTATTACACGTCCAAATTATTTCAGAGTTATTTTTTTTAACGAATTTTCATTTATGCTTATGGTGTAGTATTTTCGGATAATATCTTATTTCAGATAACAACGGTCAGTCGGCGCACTGTTAGGTAAGTTACATTATGCTGAAATGATTTAAGAGCTCTACAACTTCAACACCATCTTCACGTGTGGTGTATGGGAGGGTCTTTTTTATCAAGGGGGCTGGGCCACATCTGAACAGAGCGTGCACTTTGAAAATTGGAAGTTTATCAAAGAAGTGTCCATCAATTTAATGAGAAGATGGTGTTCAAAACTCTTTAGACGCCGGTAATAGCCTACTTTCAGAGCATTTGTAACAGATCCACTGACAGTGCTGCCTTCTGTATAACACCGAGGAGCAAGCGATGGTAAGACCAATGATACTACACGAGGTAGCCTACACTACAGCTGAATAATCCTTCCGTATTTTATTTCATAGCACCAGTAAGACGTTCCTCGGTTTAAAGACTTACTATAATTGTACAGATATTCAGTTTAATAGAAACGTTAAACTATTACTTGTTCGTTTCAGGTCAGATTTATTTCTACTAACAACATCAGTGCGGAAAAAGTGTCAGCAATGATGGTGTTTTATATTTTGAACCCTAAGCTATAGAATAATTACATCCTTTAATGTTAGCTATTTATTGTTTAATAAACTTGCATGTGAAGGGCCTGTTAAACCAAATTCCTCCATATCAGGCGGTGAAAATTATTCTAGCGGTTTAAAGGGTTTTTTTCCTCTTGCTTTCGTTTTCAGATTCATGTTCAATTTAAATGACTTAAGATTACCAGATATGCGACACCTTTTAATCGTTTTGATTGGAATCATTTACTGTGGCAAATGTCAGCTAGCACTCTTGCTTAGCTTGACTCTTTCTTCAGACTCAGGGCAGGCACCTAAATTGTCTCAATGATGAATATGTAATCTTTGTTCTTAAACAACAAACATTAGATATAGCTAAAGAAATTACAGAAAGTCATATATTCAGTAGCCTAACGTTCTTGAAAAAATATTGTCACAGAATGTTGTTACACATAACTTTTGGTTTCTCATATTACATTTACATTTATTCAAAGTGACCTACAAATGAGATCATGTATCTATTACACTTATGTCTGGTGGTTTTGATGTCATATGTCTTGAACTTCTCCTGTAGTTTAGGTGTAATACTTTCTCATGCATTTTTTATCAAGTAGTAAAGTACTAAAATAATACAGTATTACCCTACTTTAACTGCTTTTCAGGATAACAAAGATATTTAGTTTAGTTATTTTAACATGTTCAGTTTTCTTTCTATGCTTAATTTGTAACTTTGTCATATAGTGGATGCTTCTATTTTAAAGGTAGAGAATAGAGATTTCTGGAATGATTTACTATTTCTGGCTAAAACTCAGTTACTGTGGTATTTTTTAAAAGAAACAATATTCATAGCACTGTTTTGATATTTAGCCTAAACTAGCATTTTTGCAGCATTCGCATCCGGCCGCCCATCCGCACCAAAACAGTGCCTGGTGTCTCGAGAACGCACTCACTGAAATAAGTTCGAAGGTGCAAACGATTATCTGTTATCTCTGCGCAAACCTCAAAAATGCAAACCCGCGAAAATGCAGACGTGCACATGCGCATTACGTGTTCAGTCCAAAGGTATGCACGTTTGAATATATATGTGCGCAGGCGTGTAGTCCTTTACAAATCAACCCTCAATAAACTACTTGTCTGGCCTTAGAAATTTATAATACAGAATTTTTTTGTCGCGTCTGCGTAGCCACGCGAACCGGAATTATCCTGACAAAATTTTATCTGTACTGAAGTAAAGGGAAGGGAAGGAGGCCTTCACAGGGGAGGGACTGGTTGACACTTCAGGACTGCGTTGTCATCGTGTCCAGGTGCAGGTCCTTCATCAGATCTGGATACGGCCTGGATCCGGCGGACTGCGGTAAAACTCGGATAAACAGAGAGACTAATATTAGCATAGACGCCATTCTTCTTATGATGTAACAAGTACATCAGGATTTATGGGGAGTATTCCTGGTTCCGGCTGACCTAATCTATGCAGCCTAACATTGAATTATAGAAGTCTATAATGTGTTATGTGTATGCTATGCCAAAGAGATGTGTTTTTAGTCTAGATTTGAACTGACAGTGTGCCTGCTTCCTGGACAATGTTAGGAAGATTGTTCCAAAGTTTTGGTGCTAAATAGGAAAAGGATCTACCGCCAGCAGTCGATTGTGATATTCTAGGTATTATCAACTGGCCAGAGTTTTGAGATCGCAATAGACGTGAAGGACTATAATGCGTTAAGAGCTCGCTCAAGTACTGGGGAGCGAAACCATTTAGTGCTTTGTAAGTAATCAGCAATATTGAAAAATGTACACGATGTTTAACAGGGAGCCAATGCAGTGTTGACAGAACGGAGCTAATATGGTCAAACTTCCTGGTTCTGGTAAGAACTCGAGCTGCTGCATTTTGGACCAGCTGTAGTTTGTTTATTAAGCATGCAGGGCAACCACCCATAATAGCATCACAATTATCTAGCCTTGATGTCATGAACGCATGAACTAATTGTTCTGCATTTTTCATTGAGAGCATATGACGTAATTTAGATATATTTTTAAGATGAAAACATGCGGTTTTACAGATACTAGACACGTGACTTTCAAATGAAAGATTGGTAACAAAGAGCAATACCTAACCGACGACGAGGACTTGACAGAGCAGCCATCAAGTGTTAGACAGTATTCTAAGTTATTATGTGAGGACGTTTTTTTGTCAAATAATTTGAATCTCTGTTTTTTCAGAATAAAGTAGTAGGAAATTGCTAGTCATGCTGTTTTTTATATCAGCTATGCATGGGTCTTTCCAATTTCCTTAAACAAAATAAGGAAAAGGCCATTAGTAAACAAATAAAAAACCAACCTCCAACATTCAGTTGCACACAGGCCTCAGAAGAAATTAGGTTAACCTGTGATGTAACAGATTGTTATAGCATACTTTGCACGTGCCTATCCATCATGCTTAAACGCATGTTGGGCACGCTGAGATAATTTTTACCACTAAAGAGATGAGAAGATGTAGGATAATCATACCACACAGCAACATCTGGGCCCATCTGTGCTCAAACATGTCAAGATCATTTATGATTGAGCAGAGCAGTGCATAGAGGTGTGTCAAATCATGCATTAAGTGACCACGCTGTCAAAACACTTCCTCTGTACCTTGCATAGTGTGGTTTAGCTCCCACACATAAAAACAAATTTCATGTTTCGACATTCTATGTCACAAACCGGAAAGGTGCCAGAGTGTGAATTTCAAAAGGACTTTTTTGTTTGTTTTATCTTTTGCTATGGCCATAATTCACCATTTAAAGTTTTGTTTTGTTTTGTATATTTGTTGTATGTGCAATTTAGGGGTTAAAAGTCAGTCAGAAAACTGGTGATAGTTTCCTCATGGAAATTTGTGAGAAATTCTGAAAGATTTAGGATTACTTTTTTGAAGCCTTTTGAAAAATCCCAGCTCCTACAAATGTTTGTGCACGTGTAGTCTCGGAAGGTAGTTCTGTTTTTCACAATTAGTGCTCCCATGCATGGGCACCTTCATCAGACCGAAAATCAAAACGTTAAATTTCCTGGCCAGACAGACTGTCCACCATTTGTCCACAATGTAAAGTAAATGGGATTAAATGGCTGTACGAACAATATTTCCTTGCTGGTTGAGTGGAAGTCAGGAATGTTGTTGTTTTTCTATGGGATGTACTGTCATGCTTGAACTTCCTAATGTTAAGATTCAAGAATTTTTCCAGTCATTGATTTTCGGAAATACTGTGGACAAGACCTGATGAATTCCTGTAAATTTGATCATGTCTGTTTTCAGTAGTTAGTTAGCCTATCCCGTTTAAACAACCTGGGAGGAAGGAGGGAAAACTAGACAAACTGCAGAGACATATGGTTAGAAACAAAAACAAAAAAGGAAAAGGAAAAATGGTTAGATTGTAAAAAGTTATTCCCAGTATTCTTCTTTGCTGAAAACCACAAAATCAGTAATCACAGCAATGTTATCATTTTAGTTCATTTTTTTCTATGTTGTTGCTTAAATGTCCAGTTATACCGTATGTTTATAAAATGTACAATAAGTGCATGACCGAGTACTTCAGATTGATGGATTGAACTCTGAGTTGAATATTTGCCAGGAAATTGCGCAAAGTTTGTTATTCTAATGAATTTAGATTAACTCTTGTGCTTTAAATTATCTACAGATAACACCTCCAGAGGCCTGCTGCACGAAGATAGTTTTCAGAATAGGTCGAGTTGACAAAAACATACAATTCCAACCCGGTTTCGTTTAGGTTCAGCTGGCTCACAACACTCGGTATTAACCTTCCCTGTCAACTCAGGTGCTGTGTCCCAAATTTGCCTACTTGCCATACTAACCAAGCCTTAAAAGTATGTAGGCTACTCTTTGTGAAGAAAAAGTACATAGCAAAAAAGTAGTCAAGCTTTGGGACATACTATCACGTCTTTCAACGGACGCTCTGCATAGTTACACTCATTTTGTCAGTGTAAGCTGGCCTGTCAGTCATCTTGTCACAGTTAAAATCCTCCACATTTAATTGAATTGAATTTCGTACTGTATTGGAGAGAAAGTTGCACGTTGATCTTTCATGCTGAGAGCTCTCCTCATGTGTTTGCATTAAGATGCATTTAAAAGTTAATGGCCTAATGGATCTTTATAAAAGTCCACATTGTTGAATAAAGATGAAATATAACATGGACAACAACATTAAATAAATATTGTTTTATCAGGTAAAATGTTGATTATTAGTCACTCAAACCCCTTTATCTAAACCTCTCTACTTAACCGTCGGTCGTGTACACCCGCCATGTTTTTTAACACTTTTTATTCATGTTTGTAGTTCTGAACTGAATCCTCCTCCAAAGCGCAATGGGTTGTGTGGGTAATATTACCCGTTATAGTCAAGTCAAGTCACCTTAATTTATATAGCGATTTTTACAATACAGATTGTTTCAAAGCAGCTTTACAGTGAGAATAGGAAATTAATGCAACAAAGATTGTTTTGGTTGTACAGCAGCTGCAGCTCAAGAAGAAAAGTAATTGTCTAGCTTAAGTACTTTTTTAATTGATTCACTTCCGTTGTAAAAATCATTAGTTATTAACTTAGGGGCCGCTTACACAACACCATTTTCAACTGAAAACAGAAAACTTTTAATGTGTTCTGGCTGTTCATTTACACAACAACAGCATTTTGGTGGCCTGAGAACTCAAACTTTAAAGTAGGTTTCTAAGTGCAAGTTTTTGAAAACGGGTTTTGAAAGCGATACCGTTACCATCTCCGTGTAAACGTCAAAAACGTGAATCTGTGAAAACGGTGACGGCATGCGGACTGTAATGCAGTCAAGACCTGCCTGGAACTACTTTAGCCGTGCGTTTTCCTGAAAATAATTGCACACCTTAGAATGTTCGTCAACCAATCAGATTATAGCATTCAACTGCCCTATAGTAAAAATATGAATTATACATAATTATAATGATAATTCATATAATTTAAATGTATTAAATAATTAGCTGCAAAAGGTTCAATTTTGTCTCTAAATATTTTTCACTATAAACTGCTTCAATTTTGGATCGAGAGATACAAGAGGAGTGGCTTTATTGCATCACATATATGTCACTGTGCTTACAGCTGATTAGTCCAGTTTTGGTTTGCGATCTCTAACCCAGAATAAAACCTGCTCCAGAGCAGATTAGCCTTGCAATGTTACAATGGCGATGAACACTGCTAAAAACCAATCCAACAGAGTTTGCTCAAACTAATCTCAAACTTACCTGGGTAGCAACTGAATCCGGCTTCATATAGCATCCATTTCAACAGGCATCAGATAGCATCCATTTCATGGATGAGCAACATAACAGAAAAATGATCCAAAAATAATTAAAAACCAAAGAAAGAAGTGTCCTTTCTTTTTGGCGGGTTTAGGAACTGCTTATATCACTGTTGTGTTAATACATTTTATTTCTATCAATGTTTTGTCGTGCTAAAGGTCCTGTGTCACACAAGTGTAAAATATTGCCACATTTGATACTGTCATGATGGTCTGTCATTTACTGGACAAATCATAGAAAAGCGCCGCAGAATACTTTAAAATCTTGATCCTTATCATAATCGCCTTGGTTTATTAAAGAATAGTCGAATGGTTTGTTGAGTCTCGATTTCTACTCACATGTGTGAGTTAAAGTTCACTGTAGTAGGAAGGCATCGCAGTGTTTTGGAGCTGCTCTGTGTTATCTGTGTTGGGTGGAGTTGAGGTGGTGCAGTACATCATATCATGCTACTACAGCTGCTCAGTTGTAATCATGGCTTTCAGGTCCAAATTGATAAGCATAAACCTTAAAATAGCTACCAGTCTAGTGAAAGATGTTTTGCTCTTGCTAGGAAAATGTAAAATGTTTATTTTGCCTTTTCTAAGTTTTTGTCTGATGACATTCACTGTTAAATGATAATTAGATTTTGGAATGAAAGACTTTAGGTTGACATATGTTACAATAATGGGACTCTTTTTTTATCCCCCCTTCAAATTATGACATAAATTATGGCGACACTGAAAATCTTAATAAAATAAGATAACTTCAGATTCAATGATAAAGTCTTGTTTTTGTGCATCAAACCACACCAGGACACATTTGACATCTCTACATAATTCGTTTTTAGAATTGTGATCCCATTGGCTGTTCAGTTCGAGGCATGCTAGGCATGATGCCTGCGTGATTAGCCAGGGCTTGTGAATGCCAATGAAACTGAAGAGAGGGAGTTCGATGTGATGGTTTAAGTCTCTGTGGCTGTTGGAAGCTGTCTTTTCCACCCGTCACGGCTAATGAAAGCCACCCTATGACCTGCCACAGCTTTGGAGTGTAGACACTTCATTAGCCACTTCAAGCAGTGTCTGCAAGGTGACTTCCCAACTTCCACCCACCACATCCAACTGGGTTTCTGGAACACTGCATTGTCTTCTGATTCCATTCATATTAGTGACATTCCAGGGGGGCGAAATACTCATCAACTTTGCTATCACTGCAGCCAGTTGAACCCTGTTATACTTAAATTGATTGGCCATTAAACATTTGTGACAGTGATTATTGTGAGTAGAATGAGAAATAATATTTATTGAAGTCCTGTTTCTACAGTGATCAGTCTAGTTTTAATACATTTTTTAATACAGTTTTTAAACAAAAATGCCTTAGTAATGAGCACAAGCATCTTGAGATTCTAATGATGCTGACAAGCGGATTAGGTTTTCTCAGCCCCAGAACTGGTTGGATATCTTCTGTTGGAACTTGGAGGGTATATCTCGCACCCACAGCAAAGTTTAAAACAGTCTCTTCTGTAGGGTTGAATACGCTGATTTCACGCAGCCGTTATTTTGAAATCGAAAGCGAGGCTCCGGTGGTAAGAAAACCGGAAGTGTCGCCTTTAATCATAGGAGAGTCGTGAATGCGATGGCGTATTGTTGTGTTTAATGATGTTGTGTCAATTCTAAAAATGTTCATACATTTCTTTCATACTTTAGACTATATACAGTGAAATTCATTTATAAATAAATTTTTTTATATATATAATTCAGAATGTAAAAAAAAGAAGCAGGAATGAACTATATACATATCCTATATTGGATATTAACATCCAATAGTGTAAATCGCGGCAGCAGCTTCAGGTTGGTAATCCAAGGCATTGTTGTTTATCTTTACTTCCGGGGTTCTTCCCACCGGAGCCTCACTTTCGATTTCAAAATGGCGGCTGCGTGAAATCAGCGTATTGCCCCAGATTGAGTGTCAGCTCCCACATGTGCATTCAGTGACAGTGGCAACTTCCGGCCACAACAAGACCTGAGACCTCAAGCTGCACAAGCCACTTGTCTTTCACTCAAGCAGCTTATTGCAGCTCTATGTGTACTTTTAATACAACAAATTAATGTTTTATGTGACACTAAATAACATCCAGCTTCTGATTTGGCTTTGTTGATGAATTGATAGTGACATGGTGGTTTGGGTTTGTTTTTATTAGTGGATTAAACATCTCCTTTCTCCAATATGTTTTTTTTACAAATTTTTTAAACCTATTTCTTAATTATTAGGAGCCAAGCACCGAAGGTGCGGATGCACCTATTGTATCCGTAGGCATTCCTATTATTCTTCTTCTTCTTCCTTCTTCTGCTCTGGGGGTCTATAGCAGCCCGCGGGGAAGTTATGAAATTTGGGACACTGATAAAGGATAGTCTGAACTGTCACCATAGCAAATTTGGAGTCTCTAACTCAATCCCTCTAGCGCCACTAACTGTCCAAAGTTTCGCTCGTGTTTATGCTAATAACTTTTGAATCATAAGGGCTAGAAACAAAATTATTTTTCCTCTGATTCCCTAGCTCAATACGATTGCACCCTATGACGTGATTTTTCCATCATGAAAAATTGTCTCATGTGACCTTATTTGTACACGCTGTGACTATACAAATCACAACATGTTAGTCAAGTCACTTGACTTGACTTGACTCTGGGGGATACGGTGAATAAGCTAAAGTCCCAAAAAGTCGGCGTGTTCCTTTAATATGTATTATATACTGTCCATAAAAGGGTAATTGCTAAATAAGATCAGATTTGTAATACCATATTTGCTTAAACACAATATTGCACAACTCAAGAATCTGTATCTTTTGAGTAATTAGTGGTCTGGGCCCTGAACATCGAGAACAGTCTAATAGACAAAGTGGTGGCTTTTTATGCGTTTATACATATAAATGTCTATAACTCCAAAACGAAATGAGATCTGTTCACCAAATTTGACACACACATGAATGGGCTCACTCTGAATACACATAAAAAAAATAGTGGGATTGTGCCTCTTGTTGGCGCTATAATAGAACAAAACATGAAATTCCCATTGACTTTAATACAGTATTGTGATATGAACTGCTATAGTTAATGAATGCAATGATGTAACATTACGAAACTCAGTATGTGCCATCAGCACCATGCCCTGAAGGTATTTAAAAGATTTTGAGACAGTGCCACCTTTTGGTCAAAAGTTATAAGGAAATTTCCAAAAATGCTAATAACTTTTGAATAAATTTCCCTTTTGTAATGTCACTGGTCTTAATAGATTCCTTCGGTTATGCCGAAAAACATGGATACCAATTTTGCCATATTTGGCCAAACTTCCTGTCCGCCATCTTTATTTTCTTGTAAAACCTACTTTTTCGAACTTTGTCCGATTTTCACCAAAATCGAATCGTATCATCTCCAGGCCGTGCAGACTAAAAGTTATGGACTTCGTGTCGATAGACAAAACCGTTTTTGAATACCGCAGCAGCAAATTTGAGGCATGATGCCAAAATTACTATTCAGGCTTTATCTCTACAATGCCTTGACATATTAACAACAAACTTTGTATGTGTCATTGTCTCCTCACTCTTGCCACACCACATTCGTAACTGCGCCACCTATTGGTCAAAATAGACAAACCATTAAATCATATTATTAGTGACTATATATAATTTGTTCACCCATTTTGCCTAAAATCATCTTAAAAATTTCTTTAATTGCTCATTGTTGCAGTTGGTCCGACACTCCCGGCCATCTTATCGTCGTCTTGAGCTTGGCCCCGATAATTGCTGCTTGCAGCTATATTAATTATTGTTGTTGTTGTTAATGCATGCTCCCTGTCCTTTCTGGAGACTTTTCTACGTTTAAAGTGCTTATTGGTTACAGTTTTAAGTTTTTCCATATGCAGCCCTCAACTCATTCAGTAAACAGCACATTTTGTGTGGTGCAATAGACAACTCAATACTGATAAGGGAGTCATTGGTTTAGAGTGTTTGCTTGGCTTATCTCATGTCTTATCTTGCTGCTTTTTGTACATAAAAACATCTTTTTGTGAAGGTTTGAGGTGCTGAGGGATGGAATACTTGTCTCTTAACCTACTTTTGTCCATGCTTTTACTGTGTGTGTGTGTGTGTGTGTGTGTGTGTACAGGTTTATATTACATTGTGGGCACTGGTGGGCACCAAATGTCCCCATAAGCATATTAAAACCTGAGATCACCTACATTCACCAGCCAGCGGTCTCCACAGGGGAAATGCATTAATAAACATAGTAAATTATGGTTTTTTGTTTTCTGTGATGGGTAGGTTTAGGGGATAGAATATACAGTTTGTACAGTATAAAAACCATTACGCCTGGAGAATCCCCACGAAGATAGCGAAACCAAGTGTGTGTGTGTGTGTGTGTGTGTACAGTTGTTAATTTGTTATTCTATTTACAGTATATAGTTTGTTGCACGTCCCTCCTTGTTTGATGTTCTCATTGACAAAAAAACAAAACTCTATAGCAGTAATTTTCCACTTAAATATTAGTGCAACTTCACTCGCCATAAATATGAGTAAAAGTTCACTCGTCCAGGCTGAGGTATTAATTTCAATTACTTGGTCTGGAGAAGCATTTACTTTAATACAGGATGCGTGATTCACAGTGTCGGCTTGTGCCAAGATGAGTGGATCACAACAACATTAAAGTGATTTAAGAGGCTCCAGTTGGTGAAGAGCTACTTGAGTATTGATGTTACCTTAAACTGACAGTAAGTCTGTTATTGTGAAGAAGGCCAAGAAACATTTCATTTTTAAAGGGTTAGTTAACCCAAAAATGAAAATTCTGTCATTAATTACTCACCCTCATGTTGTTCTTAGGGCTGGGTATCGTTCAAAAAATGTCGATACCAATACCGATACCGATACCTTGATTTCGATACCGGTTCCTAAACGATACTTTTTTCGATACCAATTTTATGAAATCCATTTTAACAAGATTACATAACACATTACCTTAGAAAAACGTTGGCGTTATTTTTTCAGTTTGACTCATGCTCCTTAGCCAGTGCACAAAGGAACAAAAAAAGCACAAAGGAACAAAATATTCCTTATGCATATACATAAGGAACAAAATATTTTTTTTATAAAGAGCTCATGCTCACCTCAGCTGAATTTGTCTGATCAAAAATACAATAAAACTTGTAATATTGTGGAATAGTATTACAATTTAAAATCTTATTTGAATATATTTCAAAATGTAATTTATTCCTTTGATGTCAAAGCTGAATTTTCTAAATCATTAGTGTCACATGATCCTCCGGAAATATGAAAACAGTTTTTGGAAACTATGATAAATTTTTTCATGATTCTTTGATGAATAAAACGTTCAAAAGAACAGCATTTATTTTTTTTAAAAGAAATCTTTTGTAACATTACACATGTTTTAAGGTCATTATTGATCACTTTAATGCATCCTTACTGAAAAAAAAATTCTGACCAACCAACACATTTTTGAACGGCAGTGCACACTCAGTAGGTCATTATTGCAATATAAACACAGTCAGAGTGATCAACAAGGTATCTCTTCATTTACCAGTCGAAGACGGAGCAACTTTCTGCTCTTATGTTTCTCGTGTACTCGTGCACTGTCAAGGGCTTCATCATATCTGTCGCGGTACCGTCTTTGCAGGAAACTTTACTGCAGAAATAATACCTCCTCTACGAATTTTACCACAAATACTGCATCGCGCGCTGTTGACATCGAGCCTGGAGAAATGTATCCACACTTTTGATCGACATCTTTAGGGTATTGTGAGTGTGTGTGCTCGCGTCTCATTGAGTATGTGCGCGAGTTTGTGTGTGTGTGCTCGCGTCTCATGAGAATGTGCGTGGACAGTTTGTGTGCGCGCGCGCGTCTCATAGGAGTATGTGCGCAGAGAGTTCCGCGCGTCTCGTGTGTGTAAGTTCACGTGTATGTGCGCGAGCGACTTTAGGCGTGTTGTTGTGCATTTCATATGTATTTGTTTGACCACTGACGTTGAAGAGTTAACCCCTTAGGTATCGAAATATGGTACCGAAAAACAAGTCATTTTTCGATACTCGATAGTATCGAGGCAATTCGGTCGGTACCTTAAAAGTATCGAACTCGGTACCCAGCCCTAGTTGTTCTAAACCCCTAAGACATTCGTTCATCTTCGGAACACAAATTAAGATATTTTTGATGAAATCTGAGAGGTTTCCGAGCTGCCCATAGGCAGCAACGTTATTGCAACTTTCAAAGCCCAGAAAGCTAGTAAAGACATCATTAAAATAGTCCATGTGACTACAGTGGTTCAACCTTAATGTTATGAAGCGACGAGAATACATTTTGTATGCAAAAAAACAAACAAAATTAACGGCTTTATTCAACAATCTTTTCTCTTCAACATCATTCTCCTACGCTGTTCACGTAGTAAATGCAGTGCAGCGCCATGTAGTCATGTAGTCACATGGACAATTTTAACGTCTTTACTACCTTTCCGGGCCTTGAAAGGTACAACAACGTTGTTTCAGAAACCTTTCGGATTTAATAAAAAATATCTTCATCTGTGTTCCGAAGATGAACGAAGGTCTTGCGGGGTGAGTAAGTAATGACAGAAATGTCATTTTTCGGTGAACTACCCCTTTAAATTGTGGATTACTGTACTATGTAAATACTAGTGCAACATCTAAATTTTCATTCATTCATTCAAGGTGTTCCTGTGCTGTATTTAGAAAATGTTGTGTAGTAAAAAAAGAGTAATTTTGGGAAGTAGTCTCAATGTCTAACCAATCTACAATATAGTCCTCATGGTGCCTGTTTGTAGGCATGGCAAATCATTGTCATTTTCTAGATGTCCTAGTTGTTTGTGTATTCTCACTCAGTACAAGCTTATGCTCTGTAGTCTGTACCCATCGGTACTGTAGCCCTTTGTTTTGGTTATTTTCTGGAAAAAGTAAATCTTTTCATCCTAGTTTATCATATAAGCATCCCCTACGTCACTTCTTGTAATATCAGAATTTCAGACTTTGTAGTCTTACACACTCCAGCCAGCACATGGACAGTGTTTCTGAGGCTTATCAGCAGTTATGAAATCATTGTTTTAAGGAGAGAACAACACGTTTGGGGGCTAATAGTTGCTTTTCCCCCCTCTTCCTCCCTCCTTCTCCCTGTCACATGTCCCTTTCACAGCATAGAAAAGTTCCTGGATTAACGCAGAATTAGCACAAAGCAGAGACGCCACCTCAGCCCAACATTGCAAACCGACTGAACTAGCAGAGAGAGGAAACGATTGAGGGAGAAGCAGTGCCACCAGAAACTGAGACACTTACCCCAGCAGCTCAAGACGAGTCCCAGAGAGCACAGAGACAGGCCAGGACGGGCATCCTTCTGGAAAGGGCACCCACGCCGAAGAGAGCTTCAAAAGCATGGAGGAAAAACAATTTTCTGGCATATTGGTGAGTCACTCTGACTTGCATTTTTACACTTTATTTTTTTTCTCCCCCTCAGAGTTAAAACTATTTTTAAGTTATATATATTTTTAAAAGTTATTTTCTTGTATTCTTGTATTAGAATTTTATTTTATTAGTAACTTTTTTTTGTTAAAAGTTAGTACTCAAGCAGTTCAAAGCATTTTAGATCAGGCCACAGTCCTAAATATCTCACATTCTTTTTATGGTTCAATTAAAAAATTTCTTCTCAAAGTGTAGAGAAAATAATTGATTCAGAGAGTTTATCTAAGAAAAAAAATATTAGAGCTTAAACCTATATACAGTGTTTTTCTACTTAGAGCTTTCATGATAGAGACTCACAGGAGTAGTATGAAATGTCCTGACAACTCATAGATATCTTTAACTTTTGATCAGGAGAATATAAAGAAACTTGGATAAATTTAACAGTTGATGTAGTATAATTTAGGGAGGAATAACAGGACTTTCACAATGTTTTGCCATTCCGTGAAACCTCACGATTAATGTGTGTTGTAATCTTTTTTTTCATTTATTTATTTAAATAAAGAAATTTTCCTGATGATTATGAAAGTAATTTAAAACTGTATATGACTTCTGAGTTGGGCTATAACATTGTTTCCAAACCCTGATGGCTTTTTTAACCATTGCTGTGCTGAAGGCACACACATCTGGCAGTGTGAGCTAATGTTAAAGTGTTTGCATACTGAGAAAAAGTGCTGCAACACCATAACGCAAGTAAGGGATGTATGACGTCTTGTAAATAGATGTCAACACTGTCTCTGTCATAATACTTGTGAAAAATAGTTTTTCAAGGGGGCTTGATTCTATAAGATGGAATATCGAATGAGTTTCAGAAATTTCAGAAAAATAAAATAAAAATCGATTGATTAATGATTTTTGACGCGATTATAGCTATAGTTGCTACTTCTTTTATTTTTATTTTAAGACATACTCTTGTTATTTTTAGTTTTTCTGAACGCTTATGTGTGATATGTTTGTGTGAAGTGTCAGTGGTTTGCATGGAGCAGCTGCTTTGTTGGAATTTTTGGTCAGGATGAGTGATGCTCATGTCTTTTGTGATCACTTTAGGATAATGTGTTTCTGGTTCTGTGCTGTAACTCTAAAGATATAGTGGGGTACCACTTTATTTTACAGTGTCCTTGTGACTTGTTAGGCCTACATGTAGTTACTGTAGTAATAACTATAAGTTATGCATAATTACATGCAACTAACCATAAACCAACCCCTGTTTCTAACCATAACCCTATAGTAAGTAAATGTAGTTAATTATTATTACCCAGTACTTAAATGTATAATTAAATTGTAAATTTAAGTGTAATCAAAAGTGTTTCACTGCTTAAACTGTTTCTCCATTAAACCAGTCTCTTTTTTTTCTTCTTTTTTTTTGTAAAAGCTGCGACACTTAAAATGAGTTACTATTGTGACAGCATTAAATGAGAATTATGACTGGTACATTTTCAGATTTACAGTTTAGAAATAAGGATAACAATATTCCACATGGGACAATTTACATTATCCCACGATTCCCACCTAAATTCTGTCTCAAAATCTTTTCAGGACTGGAACATGGTCATAGAATATATAGGATAGAGGATATGGAAGTCCATATGAGGTTGTAAATGCTAGGGAAACTGTTGTTAGGGGTCCTATAGCAAATAAACCTTTGAGGTCCGTCCCCACCCTAGTCCTCCCCTTGTGTGATTGGTTATAGCGATTGTAATGGTTATGGCTCCTGTGTGTCTCTCTATGTTCATATAACTGTATTGTCCTGTACTTGTAGCCTTGTACTGTGCCCTGTACATTTTGAACATCTAAACAAGTGTATTTATTTTTGTAAAGTGCATCTTGCAGATGGAATATGTATGATTTGTTTCCAAAATTCTGATTCTTATTATTATGATGATTATTGATTGAATATGCTTGTTTGGCACAATCACAGTCTTAATCTTACAAATTGAATCCTAAATCTAATCTTATTCCAAATGCTAATTTGCTCTGCAACCCATAGAGACTTGCGTTTACATTCTGGCTTTTAAACTCTTTGGGCACAAACTCTTTTTTGTGGTGCAATGTGCTTTTGGCTGTCAGTGATTTATATGACTCAAAATTTACTCCGTACAGAGGTTCGGTTGGCTCTCAAGAAGGGAAAGAAGATTTTGACCGGCACATTTTTTTGCTCATAACTCTAAATGACTTTGACTGATTACGATAGTGGCACCTTATTTTACACAAATAGTTCTGCTTAATGTACAATATCTGACCAAGTGGTAATCCGTAGTACCTTAGTATGTGGTTTTGTATACTGTCAAAAGGCAGGAAGCTTGTGTCAGTGCTTTGAATGGTGTTAATTCCTCTTTGTCTCCGACAGAATCTGTTTAGCTTTAAGAATATCCTGACATGTTGACAATGAGATATCACCAGCAAAAAGCCCATTGTTCCCCTCTGACAGTGACAGTAGAGACTGTAAGAGCTGCTGTAACCCAAAATATAATTAGAGCCTAGTAGAATGACATGAAAGGAATTAATGCTAGAGTTGTCAGACATTCAGAAGCAGTTGTGGAGGAACTGTTGATTGAGCTGTGATGACCCTATGCTGTACTTACTTTTTCTTCTGTCCCACTGGCAGCTCTCCAACCTTTCCCAAGGGTTGTTAATGTGTGCTGCTGTCTGTGAAGTGGAAATTAAACGCAAACAAATTTTGGATCCCATAGTCCCTCAGGATGCTGGGCTACTGCTGCACGTTTTAACTCTCCTCTCTGGGCTTTCAAACATTTCAAAGCACAGGTCAATTAATTAGCATTAAACTAAACGAGCAACCGTAAATTACATTCATAATTTTAGTGAGCTGTCTCACGGTCACCCATCATTCTAAATCCTCATCCTAACAGAAATGGAACCTCTAAATTGACTTAAATTGAAAATTTACAAAAGTGACTGATTTGAAATGCTTCCGCATCGTTTCCGTTAATGGTTCCAAGAAATGGTTAATGGTGACTTGTGTGCCCCACACAAACAGCACTCCTCACGTGAAGTGTGTGAGACATAGTTTCAGTAGCATTAGATGTTCAGTAGATGTTGCTAATCTGCAAAGCTAACAATGCTTTACTTTTAATGGGCACAAAAAAACAAACATGACAAACGCATGAATATTGGGTGAAATAGTATATTTTTTATTAGATTGAACTATTTTGTCTCTACATTTAGAATAATAATGTATATATTATAATTATAATATAATGTATTATATTATGCCTTATCTGTGAAGGACGACCATCTTTGGAATAACAAACATGGCATGGTGAAGTGAAGTGATGTGAAGGCCAAGTATGGTAACCCATACTCGGAATTTGTCCTCTGTGTTTAATCCAAGTTAGTCCACATACATTAGGAGCAGTGAGTAATAAACTGCAACCCGCGGAAACACACACCCGGAGCAGTGGGCAGCCGTGGAGCAATTGGTGGTTAGGTGCTTTCCTCAAGGGAACCTAAGCTGTTTCCCACCGGTATTGAGAATCAAACTCGCAACCTTTGGGTTACAAGTCCGACTCTCTAACCATTAGGCTAAGACTGGTATTTTGCAATGTCTGCAATGGACATCAGGCATACAAATTGATTATATGGTATTCCCAGCACTGCATTAGATTTTAGCCAGAACATGGTGACAGGTATAAACAACACAATTTAAAGGGATAGTACAAAATGAAACTTTTGTCAACTCAACATTTTTACACCCTAATATCATTCCAAACCTGTACTGGAAGCATTTTAATTTTTTTTTCTCTTGTGGAACACAAAAGACGATGGGGATCAAACAACATTGGAGTCCAATATAACTGATTGTGTTCAACTAAAAGATGAAAGTCATATACACTTATTTCCATTGTATAGAAAAAAAAAAAGCAGCAAGACATGTCTTTTTTATGTTCCACTGAAGAAATAAATTCATACAGTTTAGTGAGGAAATAATTTTTGAGGGAACCATCTCTTTAACAACAGTGATGTCCGTTCCAAACTCACTAGAGTTTTGAACAGAGCCCAAATTTTAAAAAAAATGATGAGATGTCACAGAATTTTTTATAAAAAGCATCTGTATTCTTTAGTGTGATTATTTTCTTTTGTTCATAATCCAGAGTCTCATTTATAGCAGGTGAGCATCAAGTTCAAGGCCATGCCTAGGTCAGCAGCACTTTCAGACTTATGTAAGGAACATATTGAGCTGTCACTCACTCACATTAACTACAGCGTACACATCTTTTGTAGCTGCGCAACCGAAGTGCCTTCAGGGGCATGGGAACAGATGTGGTTGAGCAAAAGGGAAGTCAAACATGATTTCTGTCTATGTTTGAGCCCCAGACTGTACTGTCTGTGGAGTGTAGCGAGCCTAGAGAGAAGGCAACCACCGTGGAGTACGCACAATTGGAGGACAAGGGCCACCAAATGCCAAACACGTCCACTGCTGCGATTCTTTTAAAAACACTCCCCTCCGCTAAAAGGGCCCATTGAGAATCAGCCTTTAGATTTCATTTGAAGTAACCACTCAGGCTGAAAATTTCGTTTTTCTGTGTTCTTTCCTCTCGCCTTTATGTGTGGAGGTGCCCCTATTCTACCCAGGCTAAACACAAATACTGACCAAGAAAGAGCCACTTTTTCTCCTCGCTAGCTGAAATTATGGACTGCAGTTTAGCATTGTGTTCCATCCACCTGGCTTCCTAAATATTCTTTTATTAATTTTATTTTTAAAGGTTGAATTGAAGTCCCTTAAAGCCTTTTCAGCCCATATTTAGGTAATTTGTTGCGCTTGAACCCGACCTGCTCCCCCCGTGGTGGTGTGAATGGGAGAAAAAGGCATGGGATGAGGGGGGGTCTGCTGTTCTCAGGGTTTCTCCACAGAAACAGCCCCTTGACCTATTATTTATCATTTTGAAGCTCTCCATGTTGAAAGATCACAGCAACACAACCCATGCTTTTGTGTTGACTAGTTCATGCATTAAATTAAGAGCCAGGAAATCCATAATAAGTCAAGTCAAGTTTATTTAATAATACATTCAGAGAATACACAATTTCAAACGGAAACCAGAAATTGACAGGAATCAGAGTGTTAAAGTTGTCACAGTTCAAAAAACGATGACGACAACTTTTTAGAGGGTTTTGAGGCCTTGATGTATTTTTTGACCTGCTAATTTGACCTAGATAATTATAAATTGTCATACAAGTCTCTTTTTGTGGTTTATGAAAAAGCAAAATTTCACCATTTAACCTTATAACGTGACCTCTGTGTGCGAGTAAACAGTGCTCACTGCTTGGCTCTCATATACTCGTGACAGAAAGCCTTACTCAAATGTCAGAGAATCTCATCTGGTGCTTTTTATACTACTTTCCTTTGTGTACTGAAAGAAAAGGCATCCACCCCACAAGACAACTTTGTGAACTCTGAGAGCAGGGTCTCTGTCCTCTTTCAAACAGATTTTCAACCATTTGTCAAAACATAGATGGCCATATTACAAGCCTTTCCTTGCACTTTCAGCTTCTAGAACGAACTTTTCAAAAAAAAAAATCTCGAACTCAGAACACAGCTTGATAGCCTGTTGTCACTTTTCTAATTGGCCGATTGTCAGATCCACGTGAGGCGCGACAAAGTCACATGTATCTCAAGTTCATCCTCAGTGATGGTCCCATATGTTTGTCAAAATGTGTATGTTGTGTGCTTTTTCCAGCCTGATTTGTGCCCAAGCCATTCCTCTGAGCCCCATTCTCCCCGGAGGAGGTCTGAGCTACACGCTATTTATAAAGAATTAGCAGCTGGGGCCCTTCCAGCCAAATTATGGCAGTTGGGGGGGTTGGGGGGGAATAATCATGGAAGCTTCAGGTTAATCCAAGCGTTGGAAATTGCTCTTCAGTGTCCCGAAAGCCGTTTGGACCAGGTGGACGTCACAAATTCTCTCTTTGCCCTGTACGCACACAAACACACACTCGCGCTCCAAAGGAACGGGGCAGGAAGTCGTTTTCAGACTAAGGTCCATAAATATGTCTTTGTTTTGCCCCCTACAATGTTCGTGCCAGACTTTTCACTGACTTCCCTATTTAGTGTCTGGTCCAACATGGGCTTAGATTAAGATTCACTGCATTACTTCCTTTTGTACAAAAAAATGGCTGATACCCGTTTTAGCATTATTGTGATCACCATTGAAGCGTAATACACAGTGAGAGCATATTAAGTTGATTTATAATGATAGACATAAATATGAATTCAGTGTGATGTAATGGGAACTGGTGAAGAAAACTCTCATCTAATTTGAATTATTCCTTTTATTAGTAGTCAATTACATTAAGCTATTTTACACACTTGAATGCTTTTAATTGTTCAGTGAAATTTTGAATAGACCTGATTTGTGAGTTTTCTCTCTTCCTACCATTGTGTTAAGTTTTAGGTATTAAACATAGGTTGAGCCTGTCAGCAGCTTCCCTTTTTGTAAACTTGAGTTCACTGTGTTTGGGATGTTTCACTATTTTGTAACACATTGGGCCCTATCTTGCACCCAGCGCAATTGACTTTGTACACCGACGCATGTATCATTCCTATTTTGGACCCGCGCAAAGCGGACTTTTCCCTCCACAGACGCACGTCGGTTAACTAAGAAATACACTTGCGCTCCCGGGGGCGGTTCAGCGCAAAGAGGAGGCGTGTTCCGGCGCAAACGTTCCTTCATGCTATTTTGCAGGTTTAGAAAACAATTGCGCCACTAACCAGGAAAAAATTGTTTAAAGTCAGTGGCGCGTTGCGCATGTTATTCATATGCTATTTTAAGGGCACATGCTTGGCCATAATCAATGTAGCGTGTGCACAACGCGCACTTTGATTCTCATCTACACAGAAGCAGCAGTTTTCATTTTTGCAAATCATACATTATTACGATAGATAGATAGATAGATAGATAGATAGATAGATAGATAGATAGATAGACAGACAATTTATTATAAAAGCATACATCTAACTTACACATTTACCCAAATTATCATACGCCTGTTTAACTGAAGTTAATTTGGGTGGGTTTCTCCATCCCCAATGTCCCTGACGAGAACGTCAGTCTCCTCGGCTGTGAACCGCTGCTGGCGCGCGTCAGGCAAATCCGCCGTTATAATAGGAATCCGCTTTAGAACAAGCGCGCCTGCTCTTAAAGGGAATGTGAGATGACGCTCTGATTGGTTTATTTCACGTTACGCCCAAACCACACCTATGAATAATGAAGCTACTTCAGACCAACCCCTTTTAGATTTGCGCCGGGCGCAAGAGGCATTTATCCCGCCGGGAAAATAGCAACAGCGCCCAAGACCCGCCCACAAAGTTACTTGCGCTTTGCGCTTGACACTTGCGTTTCAGATCGTTAAAATAAGTCACTTTGCATTTATCTTGTGTAGCATTCATCGATTTTCCAAAGAATTTGTAACTTTTTATTTTATTTTATTTTTTTACATTTGATTGCTTTTTCCACCTTTTAATAATCTTATACCTTTAAAAAAAACATTATTTTTGTCATTTTTATTAATATTTCTCACGTTATGCTACATTATGACTCCAACCATAGCAAATTAAAATAGTAATGTACAAAATTTTGTCATAATGCTAGTTACTATTTTAAAGTCACTCCGCTTTGTTTAATGATACTAATTACATCCTAACATTGCTTGTCAGCTTAGTTCTCCATTTTTGTTTTCAATCTATTCCATTGTATTCATTTCAAGTGCATCTAATGTTTAGCAAGTAAATGGTGCCATCATTTTTTAAGGTTTCTAAGTCTCTCCAAAAGCTAAATAAGATTGTGGAAATGTCTCAGATATTATGTTTCCTATTTTAGATATTAGCAATTATTTAATATTTCTGTTACCAGAATGGTTAACAACCATTCAGTATTTCAGCCTGTGTGCTGTCATGTGCAGGGGGTAAAAATCATGCGAGTTGATTGTCTAAAACCGTGGTCCTCTGTTTTGTGTGTGTGTTTGCTTTGGGTTGTTTTTGTGTGTTGGACATACCACTCTAGATTGTAAATGGGGCAAAAGAGAGCTCCGGAAGGAGACGGCTCATCAAAGCCTGCACTAAGTTTGAAAAAGTGACGTTTTTAGTCAGCAGTAGTATTTTAGCCCTCACTGAGGCCCTCTTGTTCAGCTTGTCAATAGAACGAACGTGCCCTGAATGGGAAACACCTGCTTAAGGGCTCTTGCTGGAAACCACACTTTCTGAAACTCCCTGGTGAATCTGGAAACCTCTTGTGTTACTTTCCTGTTTTTAGTTTACACTGTAGAGGCTTCTGAATTAACTCTTGTTGTGAGGTCCAAATGACCCGTGGGTCTCTAAATTAAACTCACCTTTTCGTTCTCACCTTCGTCCACCTTTTTTTTTTTTAAGAATGTCTTGGTCATTCTTTTCCATAAAGTGAAAGTGAATTATATTAACAAAAAACTATAAAAGGTCAATGAAAGTATAATAAAAGTAGTCCATATGACCTAGGCAAACATTGATTAATGACTTGTGTTGTTTCAAAGTAAAAAAACGGCGTCAGTCACACTGTTATTTTAGTGTCATTGAGATACTATTATAGTTTTATTAATATTTTTAATTAGTTTTTATTTTAATATTTTCAGTTTTCATTTTCATTTTAGGTAAAGTTTTAGTCATTTTGTAGTGTTTTTGTTATTTTTTTATTATTTTTTAACAAAAGGTCTATTTGGGATGCTCCGACCAGGATTTTTGCAACCGATACCGATAGGGCTGTCGTGATAACTGCAATATTGTCAGGGGTGCACATAAGTGGTGCGCAGGTGCGCATGCGCTACCCAATTAAACAATGCGTACCAGATGAATTGCCGCAACCCTCATTTGCGTACCTAAGATTTGGGGATAGACATTTGCACAAAAAGAATAAATAACTTACCGTAGCCTATTTTATAAGTCGCTCCGGAGACGCATATCAGTCAAAAAATGCGCCACGAGGAAGAAAAAACATATAGCCTAAGTCGCACTGGACTAAGTTGCATTTTTTTTGCAATATATTTCACACAAAAAAAAAAGAAAAAAAGTTACAGACAGTTCTCCGTTACGGACGTGAGCGCTCTAAAGCGGCAATAAAATAATGTTTTAAAACTTTCACAGAGACCTCAAACTGAAAGCACAAAGCCTGTCTTTAAATTTAATTTCGTTTTGTATTAATTGTATCTTAATTTTAATCGATGTTTCATCAACCATTTGTCTGGATTTAATAAGAAGTAGCTAAATATAGGCTATTAGAAAATAGATAATTAGGACACGGAGGCGCTGCCGAACCTGGAGCTCGTCTCATAAATGAACCGAAACTCAGCGTGGGCCTATAAGGTAGCCTATTGCCTCACAGACCTGAGACATATAGATAGCTTGAAATGTCTACTTTTAAGCAGAACAATTCAAAACGAAAGAAAACAGACTGCGCTGCTTATGTAATTCGTATGAAATGTGCATTTCTCTCTGGCGCTGCGAAGATCGCGAGTCGTCAACTTCATCTGTCTAGCCGACAATGACATAAAAAAATAACTGTTTTATTAGTAAACAATTAAAATGTCTCCTGCTATATGTAACATATTTGCCTGTTCCTTACAAAATACTGACAGTGGGGTATTTGACTGTTTTTTATTTATTTATTTTTTTTAGCAGCTGCGGACAAATCTTTTCGACACACACACACAATATTACATAACACTCTGCGCTTATGTTTTAAAAAGATAATTTAACATATAAATAACCATTTTTAAATAGCCCACTTAAAGTGTTTATTACAAATAAATGACTAAATGCTAAAAATGAATACATTTTAATGAACAAACAAATGCGTTGCATTTACAATTCTGTGAAAACAGGGGGTGCTGCAGCACCCCCACTTCCCGCGGCCCTGGATAGGTGCGCAATCTGTGGTGTTGGATAGGGGTGCAACGGATCAAAAAACTCACGGTTCGGATCGTTTCTCGGATCAGAGTCACGGATCGGATCATTTTTCGGATCAGCAAAATTTTATTTTATTTTTTTATTAACACTTTTAAATTGTTAAATTAAAATATATAAAATCAACTTAAAGTGCACAAGGCATAATATCTTCTTTTTAACATAATTAATGAAAAACAACTTAAAGTGCAACATAAAAAGTGCAACTTAAAGTGCAACATCTCCTTCCTTTAAACATGGACCAATGCTTTATGTGTTTCCACTGTCATATAGGGCTGTCAAAATTGCTCAAAAATGACGTTCGAATATTCCCTCTAAAAAACACATATTCGAATTATTCGAACATCTGGTTGCGCATTTTGTCAATGACGCGCATTAGGCCTATGTCAATAACAGGACAAATTAATACAAAGAGACATAACTACTTGTGTAGTTCATTTAAGTTTCAACATATTTGACAACGTATTACCTTGCTCGCTCGCACTCGCAGGCACTCTTTCTCTCTCTCTCTCGCCGTCACCCATGCTGCGTTCACACCAAACGCGAATAGAGCGTCTGGCGCGAGTGATTTCAATGTGAAGTCAATGTAAAGACGCGTTTACGCACGTCTGGAGGTTTTGCGGCGCGAATGAGGCGTCACGCTCTCTGCGGTTCATAACGCTCGCCATGACCACGCTGTGTGTGGACTGAACATGCGCACAACTTTTTTTTCATCAATCAATCCGCGGATCACGTGAGTGCCGAACCGAAGATATTGATCCGAACGGATCACGGATCGATGATGATCCGTTGCACCACTAGTGTTGGATAGGCTTGCTTTAAAGTAGTAACTCTAGTAAGCGCTTTAAAGTTGTCATTTCTTTGGTTTTCAGAGTTAGAAAAGCAGATATTTGCACATTTAATTTCCAGAGCTTGAAACAGTTATGTTATTTTGAAAGTTACAAGGTTTTAAAGATCAAACATTCTGTTGCACTTCTCTTAATTTTCAGTTGAAATTAAAGTTCATGTGAATCATGTCACATGACATTATCCATGCATCCCTCTAATTTGTTCCTCCTGTGAGGTGGGTTAAGGAAAAAATGCATTTGAAAATGTGAGGACCAAGCAACAACCCCAGGTTCTCCCCTGAGAACAAGACCAAAAATGTTATGTGCACCCCTGAATATTGTAATACCTCTATACTGACAAGCCAACCACAAAGGAATGCAAGCAACCGCCGCAACCACGATGTTTACGTGTTTTTTTTTGTTTTGTTTTTCATAAGGCTATGTCCTTGTTTTACACTTAGGGCCCTATTTTAACGATCTGAAACGCAAGTGTCAAGCGCAAAGCGCAAGTAACTTTGTGGGCGGGTCCCAGGCGCTGTTGCTATTTTCCCGGCGGGATAAATGACTCTTGCGCCAGGCGCAAATCTATCGTAATAATGTATGATTTGCAAAAATGAAAACTGCTGCTTCTGTGTAGATGAGAGAATCAAAGTGCGCGTTGTGCACACGCTACATTGATTATGGCCAAGCATGTGCCCTTAAAATAGCATATGAATAACATGCGCAACGCGCCACTGACTTTAAACTATTTTTTCCTGGTTAGTGGCGCAATTGTTTTCTAAACCATCAAAATAGCATGAAGGAACGTTTGCACCGGAACACGCCTCCTTTTTTGCGCTGAACCGCCCAAGGAGCGCAAGTTCATTCCCTAGTTTAGCGACGTGCTTCTGTGGAGGGAAAAGCGCACTTTGCGCGGGTGCAAAATAGGAATGATACATGCGTCTGTGTACAAAGTCAATTGCGCTGGGTGCAAGATAGGGCCCTTAATGCATGTGTGTTGAATGTTAAATAAGTTAATGATAACGAGTGAAGAATGTGTTTTCACCAACTGGCTCTTTTTTACTTAAGGTAAATTTACTTAATGGTACTCTGTGTGTACCATTGTGATTTGTACAGCAGCTCCGTAGATTTGTATTTAACAAGCCTAAACATACAGCGAATGAGAGAGAGAAAGATCGACTTAGATTCACTCTGTCTTACTGGTGAAATATCAGCAGTCTTAGAAAGCCTCTCGTCCAGTCAGATTCAAGGATCGGAACTAAATGTTATACAAACAATAGCCCAGCAAGCTATAATAGTCAGGTTTATGTTCTGTTATCTAGACCCTTCTTTTGACATTCTGTTCTTTCCTTTAGTTCCTGTTTTCCTGCTCTGTTTTGTTTCGGTTTCATTGGTTACTGATTATGTCCTTGTTTGTTTCTGTAGTTGCGTATTAGTTTCACATATGTCTAGTTTACTTTCCTTTGTTCTACCCATGTTTATATAGCCCTGTGTTTCAGTTGTTCTTTGTCAGTTCTCGTTTATGCATTGTGTGATTTGCGTTATTCTCCTCCGTGTTCATTCAAAGTGTTTGGATTATTAATAGCCTGTTTTGCTTTTGAATCTCCTTCAAGATTCAAAGTGCCTGCTGACCACATCATAACATCGCAATATTAAGCCACTCAAAATCACCACAAGGGAAATTCCTTCACAGAGACAGCTCTAGATTCCGACTATCGATTTCTTGTCATCCCATTTGGCTGATACCGATCCTGATCATTCAAGCTTTATATAAGTGATGTGTAAGTTCTCTGTTCTCTGATTTTCTCAAGATCTACATGCGATTTACTATGGTTTACTAATGTATCGCGAAGATACATAGCAGAACGTGGCGCAAATGCATGCCAGTGGGGACTTTTTATGGTTTTACTTCAATAAATTGTGATCCATTTGTGAGATCAGCCAAATTAAGTGACTACCGATTGAGTAATTGAATCTGATTATCGGCCAATACCGATAATCCGATCGATTGGAGCATCCCTAATGTCTTTTTTAGTTTTTTTTATATAATTTTTTTTTTATGAAAATGAGAAATGTTGTCTTGGCAACTAGCTGAAATAAGTTTATTTTATTTTTAGATTTTGTTTTAATGTTTTTTTATGGTTTTAGTTTCAGTTAACTATTATAACCTTGACCAGGAATGCAGCACACGTGTGATATATACCATCTTAGTGGAGCTTTTTGTTATTTTAGACTTTGAAAGTCTAAAGTTTCCTTTCACTTACATTATATGAAAAAGGAAAGGATTACCCTCAAAGTTTTCTATATTAGAATGTCTAGCTATATCTTTAGTACTGTAGTAGTGCCAAAACACACAGAGCTGCAAAGTATGCTATGCTGGTAGCCTAATGGTTAAGAGGTGAGTTTGCTGACTCACAGATTGCAAGTGAAGGTCCTAAGTAGAGGTGACCGAGTAATTGCTGTCGCTAAGCTCAAAATCCTGCTATTTCTTCATTGTGCACTCAAAGGGTCTTAACACCTTAAAGTTCCAGAAGGATTATTAGAGTTACTGTACTGTGAATAGTTTTGAATTGAATGTGCAAAAATGTCAGGTAGTTCATTCTAAAGGTAAAATATTTTATTAATAAAAGTAATGATTTATAATTTTATAATGATGTTAAATTAAATTATATATATATATATATATATACACATATATATTTATATATATATATATATATATATATATATATATATACATACACTCTCTGTGTGTTTATATTTAGCTTAGAAACACACAAACACAAATTTTTGCTAAATAAATTACTTAAAGAGAAAAATGCTATTCAAAATGGTTATGATTTGGTTTTTGTGATTAGGTTAGGTTTGTTTTTATTATGAAATTGAAATTCCTTAATGAGCACTAAGTGTGTAATTAGGAGGTCGTATTCCCCCACTCCCAAGTGTGCACACTTGTTTAGGATCCGTCTAATGAGTTTTGTTTTGATGTGTTTATTTCATTTCAATCACAGCCCTTCCTTGTTCTCATCACTCGCTATTATGCTATTGATATGGGGCAGCGCAAATAGCGGAGTGTACATATCCTCATTAGAAGCGAGTGTTTTTGTGATGGGAGGCGAGGTTCCGTGCTGCTGCTTGACTAATAGGGGTTGGCTGGGGCCCCTGAGGAGTCTCTAATGACCGCCTGTGTCAGATTCCCTTACAGCCGGGCTCGTGGCACAGACACAAGGAGTTGCCCGGAGCTATGTGCGTGTATATGTGTGTGTTTGTGTGGAAGGGTAGGTGTCACAAATACATAAAGTCTCAGCCAGCTGCTTGTTGTTGTTGAAACTCGCATATTAATTGAGAGGACACTCTCAAATTAGCTGTTGATTTCTGAAATGGGCTACTGTAATTTGACTTCAGATCATTATTATAGATTTGTTTATGAAACCAGACTCTTTGCCAGTTTGTATAGAGAAAGAAGACAGGGAACAATAGAAATACTGGGGAGAAAAGGGGGAAATAGGATTGTGACATGACACAAGACTGATTTGAACCTCACAAGACCGTCCTTACCCTAAAGCATGTATGCTAACCGCTAGGTCATGGCTCTGATGTTTTGCAGTATAATTTTGTTGTGTAAGAACTTTGTCTAGCTAAGTGTAAAGAGATGCTCATCTCTATGTGATGATATCTGTGCCCAAAGGGTCAAACAGGCAGAGCAGATGTATTTAAGCTCAGCTGGAAGAGCATCATCAATAACTCATAGGCATAATAAACCCTTTTTTTTTTCTTTTTTTTTTGGTTTAGGATTAGGATTTTTTTCATTCTCTATTTTTATTCTATTTACTCTTTTTTATTTTTTATTTTTTATTTAGTCATAACACTTTTTGGGATGGCTTGAGGATATTTGAAAAAAGGCTTGCTTTTGTACTGTATTTGCATTATCTTCATACAATTTGGACTGTTATGCCACACTTACAAAATTACGAATGCCATTTACAAATATGTAACAAAATATCAAACCAAGTGGCATTTATTTTAAAGAAATATGGCACAAACATACCTTTTTAACCAAAATAAGTTAGATTTTTAAATTATGAAATAAGATATACTATTTAAAATATAGTAA